>NC_089848.1:29736302-30036302 GCF_035609145.1 Eleutherodactylus coqui | reverse complement strand
ATGGCGCATTTGCCTCCCCATCTATGTCCTACTAGTACTTCGGTAAGTAACCTGCCCATACTTTCCTTCTGTGATTTTGTAATATTTTCCCTTTCTCTGTGATTGAATTAAACTGTATACAATTATGTGAAGCACGCAGCATGAATATCTTTCTTTTTATTAACCTTTATATAAATACAGTAGAAGGCAGAGAACACGTTGCCTTCAGAAATAAGAGGGTTTTTGTCCAAAGTTGTTGCTGATACAGTATTACCAAATGTCATTTATACTCAACAATACTTCACATTCTCAGAAGACATCCATGGTTCATCAGACCATAAAAAGGGGCCATGTCACAAATAAGATTGGGTCACCACTTAATAAGGTGTTTAATAAGGAGTCGCATGAGCCTATAAAAAGAAATAGCGCCACTCTTGCCTATGGGCTCGGTGTGGTATTGCCTTTGAGTGCGGCTGAGCTGCAAAACCAAACTTATCCCTGCAGAAGAGTGTTGTTGGGTCTGGGGAAAAAGTCAAATGTCATATTAACACTGCAATTAGTAATATCCTAATGTCATTAGCAATGCTGCATGTAGGAGCACAAACATAGCGATAATCCTGATACGTTCTCAGCATCCACAGATAACGACCGCCTGCTGGGCAGTAATTGGGTAGTGACAATCCAGATACGGGTAATAGCATTGTAGTATGGCTACAGTATCCACGCAGCGCTCTAAACTGACCCTAACAGTGAGGGAACACGAACCCCCTAGAGCGCTCGCTGCACGGAGCTGAAAGCAAAAAACATTCTTCAGGGATTTTGGCTTTAAGATTTTTCTGGCACCGAACGTTAGAGAATTATAGGCTAAAGTAATATTAAATGATGTTTCCAAAACCACAACCATTAACTGTATATAAAACCCCGATGTGAAGCAGGAAAATATTAGCATGCCCATTAACGAATGTTCCTACCTATCATCACTAAATATTAGGCAAATCATTCCGCATGATAGAATGAGATGAACGTTCCGCAGTCAGCCATCCACTTGGTTACTGCAGTTTAGGGTCAGGCATCGATCTCATACATTCAACGGGTTTCCATATTATTGGGGGGTTCTGTCCCATAATTCCTAAATTAAAGAGGACACTCTGCGATACAAATGGAAGATGTGCTATGTGCGTGTGAATGCCATTTATATAGTATACATATATACCACATTGGGTTTCTGGCTTCTGGCTTCTTCTGACTTTCTTTTTGCTCCTTTTTAGACAATAGTATTAAAGGGACTGAATTTAATATCTAGTCTGCTGTTCAGCTTTGTTTGGCCTATTCATACACTTATCTCTTTAAGTTCTTCATGCCTGAGATGTGAAAGGCATCCTTTCTACAAACCATCAACGGATTTCTATTTAACCCCTTCCCGCCCACAGGACGTAAATGCACGTCGGGGCTGCGAAGTACTTAACACAACAGGGCACACAGTTGCATCCTGTGGATAGCACAAGATGAGAAGAGATCCCGCGCTATCCGGCAGCAGGAGCCGGCTGTCAGTGATAGCGGGCCTCCGGCTGCAACAGCGGGGGTGCATCGGGACAGCGATCCCCGCTGTTAAGCCCTTCCCTGCCGCGATCTATGTAGATCACAGCATATAAAGGGTTGACAGAGGGAGAGCGCTCCCTTGGTGACGTCATTGGACTCTCGTGATATAATGGCGGAGAGCCCGTTGCATTGCCATGGCAGGCAACAGGACGCCAGCTACAGGCGTCCTGCATTGCCACTGCCTATGATCACTATAACAAGTGATAAGGCATTGCAAGACAGAAATCCTGCAATGCCTTATCATAGCGATCAAAGCTGCTATTGTACAAGTCTCCTACAGGAACATAAAAAATGTAAAAAAATAAAATAAAAATGTAAAAAAAAAAAAAAGAAAAATGTATAAAAAACCTTTTTTGTGCTTTTTCCCATATTAGCATATATTTATATTTTTAAATCAAAAGCCTACATATTTGGTATAGTCGTATCCATAACGATGTGCACAATAAATTGAACATTCTTTTTATCCTGCATGGCAAAAAGCGTAAAAAAAAACAAACTGAAAAACTAAGGCAAAATGCTTAGTTTTATAATTTTGCCTCCCAATAAAAGTGATCAAAAAAGCCGTATGTACCCCAAAATGGTACCAATAAAAACTACAGCGCATCTCACAAAAAAATAAGCTCTCACAGAGCTCCGTCCATGGAAAAATAAAAAGTTATGGGACTTTGAGTGCAGCGATTTAGAAAAAAATAATTTCCAGAAAAAGGGTTTTTATTGAAGAAAAGTGGAAAAACTTAAAAAAAAAAAAAATAAGAATTTTGTAATCGTACCGACCCGCAGAAAAAATGGATTGTGTCATTTATGCTGCATGATTAACACTGTAAAAAAATCTGTGGCAGAATTGATGCTTTTTCTCTCCCTGTTATCATAAAACAATTAATAAAAGTTTTACAATATAGTCAATGTACCCAAAAATGGCACCAATAAAAACTACAGCTCACCACGCTAAAAACAAGCCCTTATAAGGCCGGGTCAACAGGAAAGTAAAAAAGTTATGACTTTTGAAAAATGGAGATGGAAATCCGCCAAAAAACGCTGCGTCCTTAAGCCCAAAATAGGCCGTGTCCTTAAGGGGTTAATTGATATTAAATATGTGTTCGCCATTTGGACCAGCCTCAGTTGCTGATCAGGTAACTGTGCAGTCCAAATACCGTAAATGGACATAACCACCCGTTAGAACGCACTGGCATTCTCAAGTCTTCAAGGCAAAGAATCACCAAAGGAAGACTCCTTACAGGGAATTTTCAACATTTTGGACGACTGGAGCCACTATAATTCAAATAAATTAAGCCTGGAGACTTGAGGTTCTCCTGTATCTTAGAAACAGATTACAGAGGTTTCGGGTTTTTCTCTTGAAAAGTAAGTTCAACCTGCCATTTTTTTTAAAAGGAATCTGTTAATAGGTGGAAAACTTTTTATAGCAAGTGCCCAAGTTAAATCTGTTTTGTTTCAATAGAAGACAAAAACATCTGCCACTTCCGTGGATACAGGATAAAACACAGTATTTATTTTGGCATCATGGATAAAAACATCTTCCAAATTTTTTTTTCTTTTTGCTCTTACATGTTTCGAACAGAGTTCTTAGTCATAGCTATGCTGTGGAGCGGTATCCTGCCCCCACTACTGCTGTGATGGTCTGGGGGGCCATTGCATATGTCAGTCAGTCATCCCTAGTAGTGGTACGAGGGACAATGACAACTCGACGATGTGTTCAGGACATCCTGCAGCCACATGTGTTCCTCTCATGGTAGAGGCAGCCCAACAGGGTATTAGAGCCTCCATGCGCCCCGTATCACATTTTGTATCTAAGCTAGAGGTAGTACAACAGGGTACTAGAGCCTCCATGCCCGCCTGTTTCACATCTTGTAACCAAGCTAGAGGCAGCCCAATAGGGTACTGGAGCCTCTATGCCCACCCGCATTACATCGTGTATCCAACCTAGAGGTGGTTTAACAGGGTACTAGAGCCTCCATCCCCGCCTGTATCACATCTTGTATCCAAGCTAGAGGCGGTACAACAGGCTACTAGAGCCTCCATGCCTGCCTGTATCACATCTTGTATCCAAGCTAGAGGCGGTACAACAGGCTACTAGAGCCTCCATGCCTGCCTGTATCACATTTTGTATCCAAGCTAGAGGTGATACAACAGGGTACTAGAGCCTCCATGTCTGCCCGTATCACATCTTGTATCAAAGTTAGAGGCGGTACAACAGGGTAATGGAGCCTCTATGCCCACTCGCATTACATCTTGTATCCAAGCTAGAGGTGGTTCAACAGGGTACTAGAGCCTCCATGCCACCCGTATCACATCTTGTATCCAAGCTAGAGGCGGTTCAACGGGGTACTAGAGCCTCCATGCCACCCGTATCGCATCTTGTATCCAAGCTAGAGGTGGTACAACAGGGTACTAGACCTTCATGCCCGCCTGTATCACATCTTGTATCCAAGCTAGAGGCGGTACAACAGGGTACTAGAGCCTCCATGTCCACCTGTATCACATCTTGTATCCAAGCTAGAGCCAGTACAACAAGGTACTAGAGCCTCCATGCCCACCCGTATCACATCTTGTATCCAAGCTAGAGGCGGTACAACAGGGTACTAGAGCCTCCATGTCCACCTGTATCACATCTTGTATCCAAGCTAGAGCTAGTACAACAAGGTACTAGAGCCTCCATGTCTGCCTGTATCACATCTTGTATCCAAGCTAGAGCCAGTACAACAAGGTACTAGAGCCTCCATGCCCACCCGTATCACATCTTGTATCCAAGCTAGAGGCGGTACAACAGGGTGCTAGAGCCTCCATGCCCCCTGTATCACATCTTGTATCCAAGCTAGAGGCGGTACAACAAGGTACTAGAGCCTCCCTACAAGGGGTCGGTTCTCCACAATAATGATGCTTTTGCTCTGATATGTAATCACTTACTTATATCAATGTTACAGTCACAGAGAAGTTGCATTCCGTTCCGACAACTCCGAGATGCCTGATTTTCTCTACACTGAGTGTATACACACACATGCTCTAATGGAATTATTATGAAGGATAACTGTAAAACCATTCTGCATTGTTAATTAGAGACAAGATCGATCCCTTCTACAATTGTATGACCATTCCTTATGTAGCTAGAAGGTTTAGTGCTAAAGCACGGGATCTGCCTCCCCTCCTGCTGTGACATATAACCCAGTGCTGCCCTCTAGCATCGTGTCAGACATATCTTTGCCAAGGCAGCATATTCCTCAGTAAGATCTATTTGCATAAGTTTGTGTGGATAGAAGGACAAACAAGGTTGTAACTCAGTTCAGTTCTTTATGAACAGACGGCCATGGCAAACTTCCTCGCAGCCGCTCTCCGCTTGGCAGAGCGCTACGTGCTAAGTAGCAGTGAAGTGTGTGAATAGAATACAAATGCATTGGAACTTCTGAAAAGGTATGCTGAAGTCCACAGAGGAAAAAGTGATCTGCCGAGACACAGGCTCAGGCCAATATTCATCAGCGGAATTACCACTATGGCGTAAAGACAGGAGGAAAAAAGTGACTTGATTTTATGAGTTGGATGACTGGCAGGTGGCTTTACTCCTTACAGGAATGAGAAATTAAGTAGAAACATTAAATCGAAGCATCACAGATTAGTCAGCGGAGTGGAAAGGGTTTGTTCTTCACTTTTGGAGTCACTTTGCCCCCAACTAACACCTGGTTCTGGTCTAACCAGTGGACCGGAGAAAGGCGCACTAGTACCAGCTGGCACATTACTAGATCCCATTGTGCAAACAAATGGGCCACTGACTTACGAAACACCCAAGACAAGGTCCACAAAATATAATTCATGACAAAGTGATAGCAAAGAGGGCGGTGCAAAACTAACAACACACTTTCTGCCCTGCCTGTGGTGGGGCTTGTGAGATGCAGAACAACCTGCCTCAGACAATGTATTCTTCTCCACTGATACAAGAGATGTCTGCTAACCACAAGCAGACATCGGGAAAAGAAAGAAAAACCTGCAAGGAAACCTTGTACACTTGGGCCCCCTGCGCACGGGCATAGTTGAATTGCAGAATCTGCCCGCCGGGTTACGCAGCAAATACCATTCCACAGCATGATATGGCAAAGTGATTCTTGCTGCACAGAAGCGGAAATCAATCGCGATTTCCACCCGCAGAAGAAAAAATTGCAGCATACTCCATTTTTCTGTGCTGTTCACACAGACGGCTTACATTGAAGTCAATGGAAGCCATCCGACCCGCGGCCCTTCTGCAAATAACATTGCAGAAAGGTCGCCGGACCTCACTTAACGCTTGGCGGCAGTGCAGGAAAATCTATACTGCGCATGTGTGACGGGCGGACCATCCGCAGTACAGATAAAAGAAGAAGACAGTTACGCGGGGTCACCGGCTAAGGTCAGCGTCAGATTCCGTGAGGGACTCCTCAGCCGGCATCTGGACGTGAAAGTTGGACAACAGAAATGAGGACGGATATACAAACATCTCAACCTTGGTGTTGCTAAAGGAAAAATGAAAGGGCCAGTCCAACAAAAACACATTTTTCCATCCCTGCCCTCCTCACCCGATTACCTGTCACACTCTGGAGGTCTCCTCTGTGTATTGCAGCCACTTCCATGTAGTACAGTCTCCTGTCCGATGCTTATCAGGCACCATCTTGAGTGTGAGATTTTTTACTTTCACTTTAAAATCAATTCCATGACACATCAGCTAGAGGCTATACCATTTCTGCATGTGGGGAGCAGTTTAATTATCATTTCCTTCTATATTCACCTAAATAAGCTACAGACCAGAAGTATACATTCAGGAGGATGAGCTGTGATCTCCTTAATCATTACTATGTGTCAGGAGCCTTTAATCATCAGCAGTAACTGTCACTGCATCCTCCTCTAGGCAGTTTCTCTGGAAGATCCATGTAACAGCATCACACAGACTGAGAAACTGACTAGTTTCAGACAGCAAAACCCCAAGTGAATATATACACACCGTGTTTCCCCGAAAATAAGACAGTGTCTTATATTAATTTTTGTTCAAAAAGGTTTAACTTTTTTACATGTATAGCTGCCTAGACACAATTTAAATTGACTTTTTTAATTAACTGTTAGCAGGGCTTAACTTTGAAGTAGGGCTTATATTTCAAGCATCCTCAAAAAGCCTGAAAAATCATTTTGCATCCTCAAAAATTCTGGAAAATCATGCTATGTCTTATTTTCAGGGTATGTCTTATTTTCGGGGAAACGGTATATATATTCAAGAGAAACACTATTCATCTGGTCACCAGCAGTTGAACATGCCACGATGACACATAATATATAGGATGATGTACATTTTACCGTGGACTGTAGGAATAATGCTTCCTGGAGTTAAATTGCCAACCAGGAAATCAGCCACAATGCCCCTCCAGTGCCATCTCTAATGCCCACAGTTCTCCGGTCCTCATCTCTCACATGTTCCTCCAGCGTTGTGGTCCTCCTCTACAGCCCTCACATGTTGCTTCCTTATTACTACAACTGCATTGAAATAACAAAAAGGGCAGCACTTACCTGTCCTCTTCCGCGGGCTCCAACACTGCAGCCCCAATGTCCTCCTAGCATTCGTTATGAAAGATGTTATCACGGTGAGCCATTCAAAGGCTGCAGCATCACTCGCCATTCTCCTGGCATCAGCGATCACATGCCATAATGCCAGGAGTTCAAAATGGTGACCCTGCAGCCTCTGATTGGCTACAGAAGTCAGAGGACTTCCTGTGAAGACATCTTCTACAACTAACCCTAGAAGGACTATTGGGCTACAGCTCTGGATCCCTACGGCAGGGCAAGTACAACTCTTTCTGTGAAGCAGTTGCAACCATCACGGAATGTAGTCCAGTAATCGGACAATCCCTTTAACCCCTTCAGTGGTAGGTTTATTATTACCATGTCAGCGCAGTAAGCCCCAGAGATTTTGCGGGCGTGCCACTAAAGGGGTTTATCCAGCAGCTGAACCCCCCGCCAGGGGGCCGACGCTTTCCGTAGCAAGGCTCTGATAAGCTTCAGATGGCGTGAATCATGTCCATGGACAGGGGGCCTAACACTATGACCCTACAGACAAGCAGAGGCTTCTGTGTCTTCTGTACTACCTATATGAGATCTCCTGGTGGATATGGAATGTACACAGATAGTGGGGGTCCTCATACAGGCCAATGATCAGGCCCAAATGGTTGCGTGAGCATCAGTCTGTGGATATGCCCACAACCTTTAATGTGGGCACAACAATGCTCGCTTGGCAGCAGCACATGTTTCTGTGTGAACAGGGAGATGTGCTTTCAGACAAGTGATCGTAGTAACGACTAATGGGCCCCACAACCGCAATCATCTGACCATGGACAACCACCTCAACGAGCGCTGATCAATGTGCTATATTGTCAGTCAGTTCTTATTAACAGGCAAAATATCTGCCAGTGTAAAACCACCTTAGAACAGTAAGATACTCAACTTTTTATTTGGAGATCGTTGCGCTTCTTAACCCCTTCCCTCCCCATGACCTAAGGGTACGTCAAGGGAGCAAGGTACTTCCCGCAAAATGACGTACCCCTACATCATAGGGATAGCGCGAGATCATGACAGATGCGCCCCCCGCTGTTAACTCCTTCCCTGACGTGATCTATGTAGATCGCGGTATGAGAAGGGTTCACAGAGGGAGCTCACTCCCTCTGTGAAGTTGCCGGGCTCTCGCGATATAATTCTAGAGAGCCTGGCTGGTTGCCATGACAACAGGATGCCAGATACCAGCGTCCTGTATTGCCAGTGCCTGGGATCCCTGTAATAAGCGATAAGGCATTGCAGGAGAGAAGTCCTGCAATGCCTTATCATAGTGATCATCAGTGCTATGCTGTAAGTCCCCCAGAGGGATACAAATAGTGTAATAAAGAGGTACAAAAAAGAAAAATGTAAAAAAAAAAACCTTTTTAGGTGCTTTTTCTCATATTACCATAAAAAAGGTAAAAAAAATTAAAATCCTACATAATTGTAATTGTCGCGTCCGTAACGACGCATACAATAAGTTGCACATGCTTTTTATTCTGCACGGCAAAAAGCGTAAAAAAAAGCTAAAAAACTGAGGCTAATTTTTAGCATTGTGCCTCCCAAAAAAAGCAATAAAAGTGATCAAATAAGCCTTATGTAGCCCACAATAGTACCAATAAAAACTACATCTCGCATCTCGTCTCGCAAAAAATAAGCCCTCACAGAGCTCCGTCCATGGAAAAGTAAAAAAGTAACAGGACTTTGAATGCAGCGATTTAGAAAAAAAAAAAGATTTCCAAAAAAGGGTTTTTATTGCAGAAAAGTGGAAAAACCTAAAAAAATATATAAGAATTTTGGTATCGTTGTAACCGTACCGCCTGCAGAAAAAAATGTATTGTGTCATTGCTGCATGATTAATGCTGTAAAAAAAAAATCTATGGCAGAATTGATGCGTTTTCTCTCCCTGCGATCATAAAACAAATAATAAAAGTTTTCCAATGTAGTCAATGTACCCAAAAATGGCACCGATAAAAACTACAGTTCACCGTGCAAAAAACAAGCCCTTATACGGCCGCGTCGACAGAAAAGTAAGAAAGTTATGGCTTTGTTGCGTCCTTTAGCTCAAAATAGGCCAAATCTTTAAGGGGTTAAAGATGGTCAAACTTCAACTTTGCTTTTAAGCTTAATTAGTAATAATCTCATTTAGTTTTAAAGGGAAGCTGCCATCAGGTTCATACATTCATAAAGAGGTACCAAAAGATAGAGCATCACATTAATTATTCTAAAGACCCCCCCCCACCCAACAAAAGGTATCTGTATTAGGGTAAAGAGCTAATATAGAGGGTACTGGATCGGAAACGTTTACAGTCTAAAATAGAAGAACAGATATCTCTATTTAAAGGGGGCCTGCCACCATATCCCTGCAGCCTGAGCCACGGGCAGGCCACCCCGGACAGGTACGTACACTGCGCCCATCCGGGTCTTATTCTGAGACACTGCAGCAATTCAGAATAAACATAAATCTGAAGATGCTTCCAAAAGGAGCTCCGAGACGTAGAGGTGATGCTGCGGCGCCTCTTCCTTCCGCGATCATCTGGAGTCCCGGCGGGACAGCAGCTCTTCACATATTTGCCTTGGTTCACTATTTTTTTTCATTTTTAGTGATTTTCTTAAACCTTTTGTTGGGGCGGACGGTTCTTGGAATGATGAATGCGATGCTCAAACCTTTACTGCATCTTCATAAATGTAAGCTGGCGGATGAGGCTTCAGAGAGAATTACTGAAAGCAAGGTACTGCCATATATTTTAGGGAACAAACACCACTGACGGGTTTATGGGAAAGCATCTAGAGAGCAGCACCTGTTAAAACCAGCAACGTGCCCAGGAAGGAACGATCATTGGGTGGTCAGCAACTCAAATTAGAAGTATTTACACAAAAAGAAACTGCAGGTTTTTGTGGCAGAAGATAAAATCTAAATAAAGCCGTCAGCAAATACTTAGCAAAATAAAGAATACCCCTTATTTTCTTGCTGCCAGTTGGCACGCTGGCGGCCCACACATGTCGTAAGCATTCTTCCAGCCTTCACTTAACCAGGAAGACCAGGCATGGACGGCTTCTGAAATTGTACCATTGTGGCTTTCGCTTCCCTCCTCAGTAAGTATTTCAAAATCTCAAATACAGCTTTACGGCCCAAAAAAGAGCAAAATGGGAAATCTTCAGGCAGCTAGAGGTAGGAAATGTGTATTTACTAAAATAACAGAATGTCTAACAGCTGCGACCCGAATAGATACAAGGAAGCTGGAACAGTCTGACACACTGGGGGCCAATCTACAGCAGGCTCAGTCTGACACACTGGGGGCCAATCTACAGCAGGCTCAGATCTGACACACTGGGGGGCCATCCTACAGAAGGCTTAGATCTGACACACTGGGGGCCAATCTACAGCAGGCTCAGTCTGACACACTGGGGGCCAATCTACAGCAGGCTCAGATCTGACACACTGGGGGCCAATCTACAGCAGGCTCAGATCTGACACACTGGGGGCCAATCTACAGCAGGCTCAGATCTGACACACTGGGGGCCAATCTACAGCAGGCTCAGATCTGACACACTGGGGGCCAATCTACAGCAGGCTCAGATCTGACACACTGGGGGCCAATCTACAGCAGGCTCAGATCTGACACACTGGGGGCCAATCTACAGCAGGCTCAGATCTGACACACTGGGGGCCAATCTACAGCAGGCTCAGATCTGACACACTGGGGGCCAATCTACAGCAGGCTCAGATCTGACACACTGGGGCCAATCTACAGCAGGCTCAATCTGACACACTGGGAGCCAATCTACAGCAGGCTCAATCTGACACACTGGGAGCCAATCTACAGCAGGCTCAGATCTGACAACTGATGGACCAATAAAGACACTGTGAGACGGTGACCGGCAAGGTGCTGGAGGGCAGGTATATCTCGCCTAGGATGCTCTCCTATGCTGCTTTGGGGAGCGCTTGGGCAGATACGTGCCACCGAGCAGCCTGGGCTCGGTGGAGGAAGCCGGCAGTATAGTGTTAGTAGCATTAAGCTACTAACACGTTGTAGCAGTAGGTGGCTCCAAGCCGCATAATCCGGGCCGGCTTTTCCTGGAGTGACCAAAGTGAAGGGTGGGATGGTCACTCCCACGTACCAGGTGGGGCTGGTACCAGGCCTTATAAAGCCTGGGCGTACAGGGCCTGGAGGGAGAGCTGAGACCTTTGCAGGTCTGAGAGTCCTGGCTGGCTGTGTGCAGGAGCCATTTGTTTACCAGTACGTAGACAGGGACGCTCCATGTATAGTAAGTGCTCGGACGAGCAGGATTTACGTTATGTTTGCCTGATGTTAAGGCCTGTATTTTGCTTTCTTTGCACTGAAATAAACCCAGGCAAAGCCTGGACTAAAGACTTTATCCTATGTGTCACTGTCTCTGACTGCTTATGCCCAGGTTGCTACCGATCCTAAACGCTAATCCCTCACATATGGTGTTTGGATGCGGGCAGCGGTCTTAAAGAGACATAAACCAATTAATGGACATTTTGCTGCAGCAGCTGGTGAACCGTTGCTGAGGGCAACCGCCCAACAGAGATTGACTGGAGAGTGCTGTAACCCCCATGTCCTGGGTGAAAGCTGCAACGGCACAGCCATCAGATACTGCCAAGATGGAGGAACTGATAAAGCAGCTGGTACAAATGAACGTGCAGCAACAGCAAGCGTTGGCCCAGCAGCAACAAGTGACGGCGACCCAGCAAAAGATCCATGAGGAGGCCATGAGAGCTCAGGCCGAGACTAATGCTCTCCTGGCTCAAGGTGTGCAGAGGTCGTCTGGTTCGCTCCCCACCACCCGTGCCGCGGTCCAGACGGCCTTACAAAAGATGACGGCCACCGATGACATCGAGGCCTATCTCGCGGTCTTTGAGAGAGTGGCCGAGAGGGAGAAGTTACCGGCGCCTCAGTGGGCTGAGGTAGTAGCGCCTTTCCTGACGGGAGAACCCCAAAAGGCCTACTTTGACCTCGGTGAGCAGGATGCCAAGGACTATAATAAGCTCAAAGGTGAGATCCTGGCACGCTTGGGCATGGACACCCATGTGCGGGCCCGACGCGTACACGCCTGGACTTTCACGGACGACCTACCAGCTCGCTCCCAGATGTACGACCTGTTCCACCTGGTGAGAAAGTGGCTGCAGCCGGAGGAGTCGTCCCCGGCAGAGATCGTACAGAAAGTGGTTCTGGATAAGTTTATATGCTCGTTGCCCCCCGCAATCCAGCGCTGGGTGGGACAAGGAGGTCCCCAGGACGTGGACCAACTCGTGAGCCTCGTCGAGAGGTATGAAGCCACGGAGGACTTACTGCAAGCCGTGCCTCCTGGACGTTCCAACCCCGGGAACAGCAAGTCAGCTGGAGCCACTGGTAAGACTGTTCCATATGTAAGGGGTGTCAAAAGTGTCCCAAGGGGAGGCGGCTCAGAGGGGGATCGTTTGGGGCAGAGGAGGAGCCCCAAATGGACATTCGGGTCCCGGGTAGAACCCCAAGGAGACCGGGCCTCCATATGATGTTGGCGCTGTCATGAGCCCGGGCATCTTGCTGCCAACTGTCCACTTACCGTGGAACCAATGGACTGTGACTCTGCCCGGCGGAGGTCGATGTTCGCACGGCCAGTGTGTTCTGCAGAGACTGCGTCAGAGACTGATCGACCATTATGTCACCTAAAGGTGAATGACTTTGCGGTGACGGCTCTACTGGACTCAGGGAGCTTGGTTACGCTGGTGCACTCCAGCCTGGTCAATCCCACAACCTTCACCAGCCGTCGCATGGGGGTTGTTTGTGTGCATGGGGACACCAAGGAGTATCCTATTGCCCTTGTACGACTTGATACTCTGTGTGGACTTGCCACCCATGAGGTGGGCGTCGTAAAATCCTTAATGCACACCGTGATCCTCGGGAGAGACTTTCCCCTATTTTGGGACTTGTGGCGACACCGAGGGTCGTCTGCAAATAAGGTTCATGATAATGCAAATGTGTATGATGTGTGTCCAGAACCGTTTGACCCTGAGGGTACGGTTCCGGCAGTAGGGGTGACCCAAGAGAATGGGGATAACTTTCCCTTAACAGTACTAGCGGGTGAGACGGAGGTACAGGACGAAGTGGTTGCTATGCCTGACTTAGAGGTCTCACGTGCCAATTTCGGAACTGAGCAGCTCCGAGACCCCACCTTAGTAAAAGCTAGGGAAAATATTAAAGTAATAAATGGGGAGCCTCAATTCCCAGGGGCTGATACTGTGTTTCCACACCTTGCAGTCAACCAAGAATTGTTGTATCAGGTTGACAAGGTCCGTGGGGAGGTTTGGAACAGCTGGTGGTACCTCAGTCCTATCGTAGGATGGTCTTAGACCTGGCGCACAAGCATGTGCTGGGAGGTCATCTCGGGAGCGAAAAGACTAAGGAACGCATCCTTCAGCGTTTTTTCTGGCCTGGGGTACATGGTGATGTAAAACGGTACTGTGAGTCGTGCCCGGAGTGTCAAATAACAGCTCCTATGCCCCATTACCGGAACCCCTTAGTGCCCTTGCCCATCATAGAGGTGCCGTTTGAGCGGATCGCTATGGACCTAGTTGGGCCCTTGGTAAAGTCTGCCCGGGGTTACCAACATATATTGGTGGTTGTAGACTACGCCACCCGTTCCCCCGAAGCCGTTCCTTTACGCAATACGTCTTCCAAGGGTATTGCAAAGGAACTACTTCACATGTTTTCCCGCACGGGCATACCAAAAGAGATCCTGACGGACCAAGGAACCCCCTTTATGTCAAAGGTCATGAAGGAATTGTGTAAGCTGCTGAATATTAAGCACTTATGGACGTCTGTGTACCACCCACAGACGGATGGCCTGGTTGAGAGATTTAATAAGACCCTAAAAAGCATGCTAAAAAAGGTAGTCAATAAGGATGGGAAGGACTGGGACTGTCTGCTGCCATATTTAATGTTCTCAATCCGTGAAGTCCCACAATCCTGCACTGGGTTCTCTCCCTTTGAATTAGTTTATGGTAGACATCCCCGAGGGCTCCTTGATGTAGCTAAGGAGACCTGGGAGCACGAGTCCACCCCCTACAGGAGTGTTAATGAACACATCTCCCTCATGCAAGATCGAATTGCGGCGGTCATGCCCATTGTTAGAGAACATTTATAGCAGGCTCAAGAAGCCCAAAGCCGGGTATATAACCGGTCCGCCAAGGTGAGAACCTTCAACCCTGGGGATCGGGTACTAGTGTTGGTGCCCACCCTAGAAAGTAAATTCCTAGCAAAATGGCAAGGGCCCTATGAAATAATTGAGAAAGTCGGAGAGGAAAATTATAAGGTATACCAGCCAGGTAGGCGGAAACCAGAACAGTTGTACCATGTAAACCTAATTAAGCCATGGAAGGACAGAGAAGCCCTGACTGCAGTGAGCACCCCCCATGGTGGGGTCCCAGAGGTGTGTGTATCAGGGTCCCTGTCCAAATCCCAACAACAAGAGTCGAGGGAATTTATACAACGTAACTCAGATGTGTTCTCTGATATACCAGGGCGTACTGGTGTCATAAAACACGACATTATAACTGAACCAGGGGTAAAGGTTCAGTTGAAACCGCACAGGGTTCCAGAAGCACGCAGACGAGCCATCTCAGAGGAGGTCAAGAAAATGCTAGACCTCGGAGTAATTGAGGAGTCGAAAAGCGAATGGTCCAGCCCTATCGTGCTGATACCAAAACCTGATGGCTCTCTGCGCTTCTGTAACGACTTCCGGAAGCTAAATGACGTGTCAAAATTTGACGCATACCCAATGCCGAGAGTGGACGAGTTAATTGAGAGACTGGGTCATGCCAGGTACTTTTCCACTCTCGACCTTACTAAAGGCTACTGGCAGGTTCCCCTTACAGAGAGCGCGAAAGAAAAGACTACGTCTGCCACACCAGAAGGGTTGTTTCAGTACATCTGCCTACCCTTCGGTTTGCATGGAGCCCCAGCAACCTTCCAAAGATTGATGGATATCATACTCAAACCCCATCGTCAATATGCGTCAGCATATTTAGATGATATCATCATCTTTAGCGAAGACTGGGACAGCCATCTACCCAAGGTACAGGCAGTACTGAACTCCCTTAGAAAAGCAGGGCTCTCAGCAAACCCAAAGAAGTGCGCCCTGGGTCTTGAAGAAGCCCGATACCTGAGGTATATAATAGGTAGGGGTATTATAAAACCCCAGGTCAATAAAGTTGAAGCCGTTCAGAACTGGCCACAACCCACAACTAAAAAGCAGGTGAGAGCCTTTTTAGGCATTGAAGGGTACTATAGGCGGTTCGTGCAAAACTTTGCGAGCATAGCAGCGCCCCTAACAGACTTGACCAAGAACAGTAAGTCAGTCATGGTCAAGTGGAACCCTGACGCAGAAAAGGCGTTCCAAGAGTTAAAACGGGCCCTCTGTAAACGTCCAGTGTTAGTCACACCCAATTTTAAAAGAGAATTTATTGTCCAAACAGACGCGTCCGATGTGGGACTGGGAGCAGTTCTGTCCCAGGAAGTAGAAGGAGAGGAACATCCCGTAATTTATCTGAGCAGGAAGCTCATGCCACCGGAAACAAATTACAGTATTGTTGAACGGGAGTGCCTAGCCATCAAGTGGGCCCTGGAATCCCTAAAATACTACCGGCTAGGTCGGCACTTCAGGCTGATCACAGACCACTCCCCCTTAACCTGGATGTCACAGGCAAAAGAAAGAAATGCCAGAGTCACTAGGTGGTTCCTGACACTTCAAAATTTCAGTTTCTCTGTTGAACACAGGGCAGGAAAGCTACAGGGCAATGCTGATGCCTTGTCAAGGATGCATTGCATGGCGGCTAAAGGTGTCCGACCCCACAGGCTCGAACAGAGGGGGAGGGTATGTGAGACGGTGACCGGCAAGGTGCTGGAGGGCAGGTATATCTCGCCTAGGATGCTCTCCTATGCTGCTTTGGGGAGCGCTTGGGCAGATACGTGCCACCGAGCAGCCTGGGCTCGGTGGAGGAAGCCGGCAGTATAGTGTTAGTAGCATTAAGCTACTAACACGTTGTAGCAGTAGGTGGCTCCAAGCCGCATAATCCGGGCCGGCTTTTCCTGGAGTGACCAAAGTGAAGGGTGGGATGGTCACTCCCACGTACCAGGTGGGGCTGGTACCAGGCCTTATAAAGCCTGGGCCTACAGGGCCTGGAGGGAGAGCTGAGACCTTTGCGGTTCTGAGAGTCCTGGCTGGCTGTGTGCAGGAGCCATTTGTTTACCAGTACGTAGACAGGGACGCTACATGTTTAGTAAGTGCTCGGACGAGCAGGATTTACGTTATGTTGGCCTGAAGTTAAGGCCTGTATTTTGCTTTGTTTGCACTGAAATAAACCCAGGCAAAGCCTGGACTAAAGACTTTATCCTATGTGTCACTGTCTCTGACTGCTTATGCCCAGGTTGCTACCGATCCTAAACGCTAATCCCTCACAACACATAAGTCATTTTAAAAAATTATCTTTGAAATGATACAATTTCTTACATTTTGACTAATTACACCATAACTTTAAATTATTCAATTTCAACTAAGAAGAAACCATGTCTGCTTAAATGATCAATGACTTGTGCTTATGTGATAACTGGTAAATATGCAAATCAATTGGACTAAAATGATGTTTTTGTGCTGAAACATCACTCGTAACTGCTGCCCAATAGGACTAAGCACTGCCTGTTGTCAAGAAAAGTCCATATTTAGTAACAGAGATAACAAGAGGAAGTGAAAGAGAGTGATTACCCATGCTGCCCATAGAAATCTATGGAGAAAAGAGCAAAGGAGAAAGAGGGAAAGAGACTCACACATAGATGTGGCTGCAGAAGCTATCTGGTAAGTGTTTATTTTCTCTGGCAGATACTGAAATCTCTTCTACACTGCTCAGTACTGCTATATAATGTCACCCTTGATGCTTTTTATTATGAAGGTGTGCATTTCTCTTCTCTGTGCACAGTGTCTGAAGAGATTATAACCATATTCTGCAGCCAACAGCTCAGGGACAGCTGAAAATGAAAAAGGTAAAGAATGCAGAGGGGAAAACTGGTGAAAATGCAGGATACAAGTCATATAATGACCAGAGGCAGTGTTATTCCCCATGCACATACACGGCAACTTATACTGAAAAGTCAGGTAACTGGAGGCATCTTTGGTACTTGTAACATATAATCAAGATTATATATACAAATACGCAGATACTTGTGATGTAATAGGCTAGAAACTAGACGGAAAGTTCTGGTCTTTCTAAAGAATTCCTGCTGAATACAAATATTTCATCACTGATACCGGTTCAGATTTCACACTTAATATGGATATATATTCGACCAATCAAGTCGCCAAACTGAGAGACACATGGAGGAGGAGTCTCAAGAGCAGACCAATTACAGCTAATGTGGCTGGCAACAGTAGTTGATGGCTTGTCCCTCGCCCAAAAACTGAAGGAGTACAAAGTTGTTTTGATTTCTTATGGGCGTTGTGGTATCCCGCGGCGGAGATCCGCTGCTAGGGAGCCGGAAGACGGATCTCCACTGGCAGCCTCATCTAATAGAGGACCGCGGAGAATCGCAGCAAATCGCAGCATGCTGCGATTTGCCAGCCGCGAGCGGAGAATTGCAAGGATTCTCCGCTCGTAGACAGGGGGGGAAGTGCTATCCATAGCAACGCTATGGAAAGCTTGAACTGCGTTCCGAGGCCAGGTTATCGCCACGGGGAATGCAATTCAAACTCGCCCGTGGACAGGCAGCTGGTTTCCCAAGATAGGCTGCCTGCAGATAGCCAGGTCGGATCCCGCTGCAAGAATTCTCGCAGCGGGATGCGGTCCCGTACCCCTGCAGAGGCCTGCAGCTTACCCGCTCCCGGCGTCTCCTCAGCGCTGTGTGCCGGTGCATGCGCAGAGCGGAGCCGGACCGTCACCATTGATATTTTTGGGCGGGCCTCTGCAAGACCCGCACAGAAATAGAACATGCCGCAATTTGTTTTCCGTGTGTGATTTCACGTGGACAAATCGCGGCCGTCTTCCTAGGATTGCGTTTTCGAATGCAACCCTATGGCAGCAGCCACGGGCGGGAATTCTGTGGGAAATCCCACCACGGAATCTCCGCCCGTGTGCAGGGGGCCATAAGGATGAATTAAGTTGTGGATCTGGCTAGTTATTTACAGTATATAAGGGAGTGATCAGCTGCCGCTCACACAACACTCATGTAGGGAAACACGGGAATCATCTGGAAAGCTTCTCTTCTGACCAGTCTGCTCTCCTTCCAAGAACAAACAACCAGCGTGTGTAGTCTTCTAAGGACCATCTTCAGTGGCTCATCAAGATGAAGAGTTTTAATAAATTGCTTGAGTTTTAGTCATGATATTAAAGGGAATGTGTCACCACAAAATGGTCTCTTGTATAAATCAAGTTTTTATGTCAAACATATTTTTTATGATTTTGGTGATTTTGTTTTAATTTCTTGGTCACAATCTATGTTTTTAATAAAAAACCTAAACGCCTGCAAATTTTCACTACTGGTATTGTAGAGAAAACCTTTCAGCCATCCTCTCACTATCATCGCAGGCAGGATTACAATGCAAGGTAAAGACCTGTATACAGATGTAGCAGAGCTTAAGACCCCTGTCCACGGCAGTGTATTAGCCAGTGGTAAACCGCCCGCGAATCACGCCGGCCGACGCTTCCCATAGCATTGCTATGGAAAGTGCCGACACCTGTCCACGAATCATTGCAATTCTCCGCTCGTGGCAGGCAATTCACAGCATCCTGCGAATTGCCCCGCTTTTCTGCGGTCAGCCTATCTATCAGATAGAGCTGACCGGCGGAGATTCGGAGGCAGCTCCTGCTCCCGGGTGGCGGTTCCCACGGCGGAGCTTCACCGCAGGATACTGCATCGCCCGTGGACAGCCAACCTAAGCCTGGGTTCACACAGGGCGGATTTGCTGCAGTTCTGCTGTGGTTTGCAGTGCAATGCAGTACAAATATGTTTAGGCAAAAAGCTGTTCTCACAGGATGGGTTTTTTCCGTACTGCCGCAGTGCAGAAATGCAACAGCGGTGCGGTTTTTCAAGACGCAGCATGTCAATTCTTTTGACTTTTCCGCAGCGCTTTTTTGTCCATAGACCTCTATGGACGCAGCAAAATACGCGGCAAAAAGTAAAAAAGTGCTGCGGAAAATCCGCAAGACAAAAATAACCTTTGAAGCGGTTTTGCTGCAAAAGCAGTTCTTCTGAGGCAAAACCGCAACGGAAAAAACGCAGCAAAACCGCAACAAATCCGCCCTGTGTGAACCCAGCCTAAGGGAGGCTTCATACTCGTGCTGGGGATTCCGCTTTCTTGCTCCATTCGAGGAGCAGGCAAGGGGAATCCCCACGGCCGAACAGTTCCTGGTGGACCCCATTAACTACAGTGGGGTCTGCCCACTTTACACATAGATTCCCAGTTTGAGGGCGGAAGAAAAAGCTCTGCATGCAGCACTTTTTCTTCCGGTATTTGCAGCTGGATCTGCGACAAAACCTCCGACCGGAGGCTCTAACACAGATGTGAGACCGCCCAACCGTGGCACAGAAAGTTACCAGAACACATTAAAAGTCATGTTAAGCTTTACTACATCTGTACCCCTTCTAAATGCTGTTACATGCAGCTCAGACAAGATGGCAGAATTAAAAAAATCAGAAAAGAAAAAACATTTGAAAAATGAAACGTGGTTTACTGTCTGAATGTAATTAGTACACAATCTAGTTGCTACATTTCCTCTAAAGAGTCGGGCACGGCTTAAATGGCTGCAAGGTTAGCCGGAAACAATTCTCCTGCCTTCTGCTGCAAGTGCAATTCAGAAAACATCTTTGAAACTGATAGCCAAAATGGTAGATTTCTGTCTTCTGATATATCAAGGATATAGAAAATTGCAGCTCGTTAATTCCAGTCATTCCACCTGCCATAATTATCCGGGTATTATGTGAAATCCCCATAGACAACAACCACTGATGTTCTCTATTTTCTGTCCTTGTACAATAGGCCAACATTGTGTCTCCGGTTTCGGTGTCAAGTTATTCTGCACAATGGAAACGGTTTTTTCCAGCTTTTTCACAAGTGTCGGTATAATAATGGGTACAAACAGAATTATTATAGGAGGTTCAGCTAAAACACATCTTGCTTTCTGCTTAGTCAAATAAAGCCTTGTTTCTTTTAGAGAAGCGATCCGATCCAGTTTACGATCCCGGAGAAAACAAGATTCACATCAACTTGCATCCAGATTTTTTGTTGAAAATTTTTTTTTTTAAATCAATCCGACAAAAATATAATGTGCTGATAGGAAGAAATAGCGAATATTGTGCTGGCTCAGGAAATCCAGCCACTGGCCAACATCATCGTTCTTGTAGATTGCATGGGCAGTGCGAACATTTATGCCTCACAATCAGTGGGGGGCGTCCGGTTTAAAACCAACAATTGCGAATGTAATTGTCCAATTGTAAGACAGAGTGCGCCATACAGAATATAATTAGGCATTAAAGTCAAAACATCAAGCAAACACTATTTTTCACGGCTCTACTGTAAGAAACTGACTGCCGTTGTACATGGATGGGCTTGTGACAGCGACTGTCAACCTGCCAACCTCTTGACGTCAGTCAGCCCTCTGCGGCTATTGCCTGAAGCTGTAGACCACTAATGCAGCCAATGTCCATCCACTATACTCAATCTATGCAGATTAGTCCAGATACAGACTGTCCGGTTTCCCTTGGGTCCGGGTTCCCGGGTCCTGTCACCATGGCAGTTGAATCCTTTTAAATCAAATAGAACTAATCTTTCACCCTTGAAGGGGAGGCCGATGGTGTCAGGTATAGATAGCCTGACACAGGGGGTCAGCAAGTACCTGGACATTATACTCCGACCGTTCGTTGAGGCGCTACCGACTTACATCCAGGACACTATTACTATTAGGCGGTGATTAATCCTGTGTCCATAACCTTCTTGGATCTCCGGATTGAAAAATCTGAAGGGGGAACGTTAGAAACTACTATATTCCGACGGCAACTAACGCCCTGCTGCATTATAGCAGCCACCATCCAGTGCCCCTAAAAAAAAGGGGTCCCGAAGGGTCAAATGATCAGGACCAGAAGAAACTGCTCACAGGAGATGGACTTTGAAGAAAAGATGCAACAGATGGCATATCGGTTCAAAAGTAGGGGCTATCCGGAGGAGGTGATAGTGTCTGCCAGTGAGCACGCTAAGAAGGTGAATAGAGAAGACCTCCTGGTACATCGAACAAGCAAAACAGGAGATGGGAAGCTTAGGGTGATCGGCACCTATGATGATCGATCCAGCGAAGTTAAATAGATCCTCCATAAATACTGGGGGATCCTTCTTAAAGATAATGATCTGGTGGACTACTTACCTGATAAACCACTGATCACTTATAAGAGGGGAAGAAATCTACACGATCGGTTAGTCAAGAGTCACTTACCAGCACCGAGTCCGTCTAATGCATGGCTACAAAGTAACCCTCCAAAAGGCTTTTTTAAGTGCTCAGGCTGTAAAGCTTGTAAATACATGGAGAGGGGATCATCATTCACAAGTTCGGCAACAGATAAAGTGTACACAAAAAGAGATTACATCAATTGTAAAACTAGTGGAGTGGTATACCTGGCATCTTGCTCGTGCCCACTTGATTATGTAGGGAAGACTACCCAACAGCTTCGCAGAAGAGTTCTGGCACATATCGGTAATATTAACCGCGGTGAACAGACAAGTGTAGCAAATCATATTAGGGATAAACACAAGAACAATCCAAATGCCCTCAGATTCCGAGGCATTGAGGTCATTAAGCCCAATGGGAGGACAGGCAATTTAGATCGCAAACTTCTCCAGAAAGAAAGCGGGTGGATTTACAGGCTGGAATCCTCCAATCCAAAGGGCTTGAATGAATGTTTATCTTTCACGTCATTCATTTGAATATACATTCAGAAGGGTGCTTGGAAAAATGCGAGTAGAGTGATATTCTAATCCTTTGGATAGATTCCAGGCATACAAATTGGGGACACCATCATACATTTGATTAAATAGACTGGACACACTGATTTCCTATCCTATTCTAACTTGACGTGTGCATCCAGTATAATGCTATTCACATCTGTCCGTCTCAATATTGATGACGGATAACTGATGAGACAAATTTGGCACTGCTCTTTACTCACTGACCCCTTTTTCGCTGAGCGGTTCTTTCTATGTTATAGACATGGATGGAGCTCCGAAGGGATTACTATCAAAGAAAGTTTTGTAATGCGGTGCCTGGATATTATAATATGCGGGTTTTCAATACATATATCCTCCTCGATATGTGGCAATTACCATACACCCAGTAACATCAGTGTGTTCTTTAACACGTGCATCCTCCCTTATATGGGATATTAATTGGGGACATCATTATATACTGGACGAAATAAACTGTAAATTGACGGTCTTACGGATTTCCCACCCTGACTTGATGTGTGCATTTAGTACAATGCTTTTTACATCTGTCCGTTTGAATATTGATGACAGATATCAGCTGAAACTAATGTAACACTGCCCTTTATCTACTGCCCTTTATCTACTGCCCTTTCTCTACTGCCCTTTTCCGTTGAGCTGTTCTTTCCATGACATGACACGAATACGGCTCCGAAGTGATTATTATCAAGCAAAGTCCAATAATGTGGTGCCCGGCTACCAGAACTTGTGTGTTCTCAATATAGATACCCTCCTCTTTATGTGATAACTACAATGTATCGATTAACATCAGTGCGTTCTTGATACATACATCCTTTCTCATATTTGACACATGTATCTTGTCTATGTGACAATCATCATAGGTCTATCAATCTTAGAAGTATGGGCAATCGTGCTCTTCCTTATATCAATAAATAAAGAATGCGGATTATGAAACATCATATTGGTCCTCAATACACATCGTTCCGTAGGGCTAAAGGACGTCCTGTATGATCCCTTGTCTTCCTGGATCCCGCTGTCAAGCTGTGTTATAGTGCAGCTGCGGTCCATAATAGTACGGCTGGTTGCCATAGACACGCGTCTCCTTGTACGTCATACGGTCACATGACCAGATCGGCAGCGGGTAATCTCGCGCACCGGCCCTCTATCGCGAGACCATGGAGGCCATTAGATGCTGAGGCGGGAGTGGATTAGACAGGACGAGCCCCCGGACAGAGGTAGGCGGAGTCACGGGTATAAGAGTCTCAGCACTCAAGACACCTACCATCTCTGCTCATTTACTTTATGACAGCCGTTGTGGCTGGTTCTCACCTATTTTTGCGCTTCATCCTGAGGAAACAACCATTCTACCAGGTTGTAGAAACGCGTTGATGGAGATGGGGAGATCGGATCTTTGGGTCTAGTCTCTCCTAATAGTTTTTTTCTTCTGGCATCTGAGTTTAAACTATCAGAACTCTGTATGCCAATTAGGGACAGAGATGTTAAAGTAAAAAAGTAAAAATCTACTGGGCTGCATGTTAGGAGATAGTTCAGAATAGAATACGCAACTAAAACCACAAGTCACTCCACTCACTCTGTTAACATTATGTAGCATCGATTACAATATGTGTGAGACATGAATGGTTGATGATTGAACTGAGCAAATAACCAAAAAGGGGGAAATAACGAATCCACCCAATATTATCTCATACATGGAGTGGACGGATTGAACTGCCAATTCTCTTAGCTTTATGACTTAATATATGATAGGATACGAGAAATAACGTTGTTCCCCATATGATCATATCAATATTTGATTGACAATAAGTGTTAATCTGGTGTGGCTATATGGGCATATTTTGAACAGATATGTGAGATTGGTGGTCATTAAACCCCTAATGTGGAGTAAAATATAGTGCTGGTCTATCCTGGCTCAGTAACTTGTGGTGCTGACACATTAAAGCGCTATTATCATTTAAAAATAACTGGGCGACCACTTACTATTTTGGAGTGACTGGGTGATAAACAATTGAGTTGCTGTTAGGACCTAGTAATAGACACTGCTGTATATCGTCTATGAGACAAATCAGTGTCAAGTAATTACTTGGGAAGCCCTATTCTAATTAGTGTGTGACTGCGGTCACATTATAGAGTTCAGTGACTACGCCATTGTTTTAACGAAGAAGATAATAAAAGTTACATTTTATCATTTTTGGTCCTTTCAGTGATGGGTTCCCGGGTCCTGGATGATGGCGTTGCTCTGAGGTTTCAGCCAACAGCTCCAGAGTTTGGACCGATCTCCAAACAACGTGAAAACTAGTTAACCGGCTTTCCACTTGGCTTGACTCTGGAGACGATAGCGGTTCATGTTTTGTCATCACAATGTCTCCTAGATGGGATTTCTCAACCTGATGTCTATACTCCACTTCAGAGCCGACCACTGACTAAGACTTTGCTGTTGTGTTGGATTTGCATATGGCAAACACACATCTATTTTACTACAAGATCCATGGAGGAAATCCGGGACTCGCAGTCAGGTCCCGCAGCAGGACTGTGGATGTGTTGTGTAGCAGAGCATTAGTCGCATTTCCACCTGAAATAAGTAAAATGCTACCAATTTTATGGTGGTGCTAAAAGTCCATGACCTGTGAAGAGGGTTGCAGAAAGCCATTTAACATGCTTGGGATGCAGACTGTTATCAGAGTGGCTGTACATATCCTGCATATAGACGGACATATAGTTACAGACATTTACCAACCTCTAGGAACACAAAAAGGCTGCTCAAAAAGTTTTAAACAATTGATAGAGAACTCGGGCCGAACTCTTTTTAGACCCCGCACAGTTGTGGTGGTTAAATACAGTCAGAAGTGAATCAAAATGAATAGACGGAGGATCTATTGTATCTCATACATATACAGCCTAGCCTGATGTGGTGCGGTCTGTTATCAAAGCAAGTCTGTGCTCATGGGTATACATAATGTGCCTCACACTCACTCATCATCACAATAGCAACTACAGGCTGGGCCATGGGACAGTAGCCCGATACCACACTCCTAAGGCCCATTTACACGGGACGAATGTCAGGCAAACGATGCCCAACACTTGTCCCTGTGTGTACTCGCTCCCGTGCTGCTACACAGAAGCGAGTACCGCTGACTCGCTCACAGGGAGGCCAGCAGGGGGCTGGGACGGCTGGAGGAGATTTCTCTCCTCTCTCCCCGCCCCTCTCCATTCACTTAACGCAGCAGTACTGAACGGCTGCTATTTATACTGAAGAATCATCACTGTGATCGTTCAGTATAATAGCAGCTGCTCAGTACTGAACGTCTACTGCTAAAGCGAATGGAGAGGGGCGGGGGAGAGCGAGGAGTGAAATATCCTCCAGCTGTCCCAGCCCCCTGCTGGCCGCTCTGTCAGAGAGCCAACGATACCTGCTCCTGTGCAGCAGCATGGCAGCGAGTACACGCAGGGATGAGTGTCTGGCATCGGTTGCCCGACGTTCGTCCTGTGTAAATGGGCCTTTAGGAAAGCCATCTAAAAGAAAACCTATCTGCGTTGGGTGGGGGAAGAGGGACTGGGCAATCCACAAAGGGACGCCCAAATAATCTGAGGCACTGACTGGACTTGCCAATGTGCAAGTATACAGATAGGCTGCGACACCCTTCCTGAGCAGTGGCATAGCAATAGAGGTGCCACAATTGTGAGGCTCATAATCTAGGGGGGCTTATGTGTTCCCCACACCTGTAATGAACTTATAAATGAGAGACAATATGCTGCCTTCTCCCTGTCACTGCAGAAGGCCCCTGAGCTGTCGTCCGTTTTAAATCCCTCAGTAGGGTCAGTGTGTAATGTGTGCCCCCACAGGCCTGCTATATGTGGCATACCTGCTACAGGGCTCAGCGGGCATCGCATAACTCTTAGGCTACTCTCACACATGCAGTCGGCAAAACACCGCAATTTTACAGCCATTTCCGGACGTAGGTTCCTGCCTCCAACAGCAGGTTTCAGCGAACCTCATCATTCCGATAGGTAATAAGGTGCCCTAAAAGCGACAAAATAGAACTGATAATGCTCCCAAATCATGGCACTGGAGAGTGCCGCGCTCGAACGCATGTCTGCAAGGCCCCACTGAAATCAATGGGAGCGTTATACCGCAATTACCATGTCGTTTTAAACACCATGGTAATCGCGGAAAAAACGGATGACGGAGAGTGGCCTAACTGCTCATTCATACAGTGACTATGCAATATATGTACAGACCCAAACTCGCCTATACAAGGAGTATTATGGTCCTTCTAGTGATTCATTGTTTCGCATTCACTGCATATTCGTGCAATCCCTTTCACTTTAACCCTTTCCAATCCACTGTCTGACATCTTCCTACATTCTGATTGAAGTTTGTACAGCTCCAATGTCAGAAGACGTCCGACAGGGTATTCTTACCGTCTATTGCCAGCTACTCCGCTGTCAGAGCCTCTCTGGCGCACACACACTGGCTTTAGCCAGCAGATGGCACCGTTGTAGAACAGCAAAAATTAGATTGGAAAGGGTTAAAGGCCTATTTCAGTCCGTAATATAGACCAAAGTAGGATATGCTGCAGTTTCTTTTTTTCATGCAATCAACAATTGCGTGAAAAATACGCATTTGTAAAGACACACATTGAACGCAATGGGTTGTATTGACTCTGTATTATGCCCTTAGGCTATGTTAACTCGGGCCGGATGTGCCGTGGATTTTCCATGTGGACTCAGAATGGAAAGTCCACAATATTTACAGAAGCAGCAAAGTGGATGAGATTTACAAAATCCTGTCCAGATGCTGTGGAAAATACCATACACACCCATGCGAAAATCGGCACGTGGCGCAGATTTTAAATCCACAGCTTGTCAAATATTCGTGGATTTCTGTTGTGGATTCCACCACTTCTAACGAGGAGGAAATTTACACCAAAGTCCACATTCAAATCTGCATCAAATGGTGCGGTTTAGTAGTTGGTTTTTCACTGCGGATTTGCTGTAAAATGTCCACAGTAGATGTAGCGGCGCAAATCCTGCTTCACTGCTGTGTCAGGAGCCGTCACCTTTCAAGCAGGGAAAGGGTTACAGCCCAACACATTTCATCACCAGATGTGAACGGGTGTGAAAAAGTTTATGAATACAGACACTCCAATAACTTTCAGGGGAAACGTCTGGTTGGCCGCAATTCTCTCATTCAAGGTCACTGTTTGCCAGGGGTGCCGGGTGACGCATTCTTAAAGAGGTTCTGTCTGATACCGCAAGCCCTTTAAGCTTACATTTCATCCATCAAGCTGCCTTTTCTGCTTGTCTGTTCCCTGGCCCCTCTGATCACTATATGGTGGTAGTGGCACGGTGTGGTCCCTTTATGGTGGCAGTGGCACGGTGTGGTCACTATATGGTGGTAGTGGCACGGTGTGGTCATGATAAGGTGGTAGTGGCACGGTGTGGTCATTATATGGTGGCAGTGGCACGGTGTGGTCACTATATGGTGGCAGTGGCACGGTGTGGTCACTATATGGTGGCAGTGGCACGGTGTGGTCACTATAAGGTGGTAGTGGCACGGTGTGGTCATTATATGGTGGTAGTGGCACAGTGTGGTCACTATATGGTGGCAGTGGCACGATGTGGTCACTATATGGTGGTAGTTGCACGATGCGGTCACTATATGGTGGTAGTGGCACGGTGCGGTCACTATATGTTGGCAGTGGCACAGTGTGGTCACTATATGTTGGCAGTGGCATAGTGTGGTCACTATGTTGGCAGTGGCATGGTGTGGTCACTATAAGGTGGTAGTGGCACGATGTGGTCACTATATGGTGGTAGTGGCACGGTGTGGTCACTATATGTTGGCAGTGGCACAGTGTGGTCACAATATGTTGGCAGTGGCACAGTGTGGTCACAATAAGGTGGTAGTGGCACGGTGTCGTCACTATAAGGTGGTAGTGGCACGGTGTGGTCACTATATGGTGGTAGTGGCACGGTATGGTCACTATAAGGTGGTAGTGGCACGGTGTGGTCATTATATGGTGGTAGTGGCATGGTGTCGTCACTATAAGGTGGTAGTGGCATGGTGTGGTCACTATATGTTGGCAGTGGCATGGTGTGGTCACTATAAGGTGGTAGTGGCACGGTGTGATCACTATATGGTGGTAGTGGCACGGTGTGGTCACTATATGGTGGCAGTGGCACGGTGTGGTCACTATATGGTGGCAGTGGCACGGTGTGGTCACTATATGTTGGCAGTGGCACGGTGTGGTCACTATATGTTGGCAGTGGCACAGTGTGGTCACTATATGTTGGCAGTGGCATGGTGTGGTCACTATATGTTGGCAGTGGCACGGTGTGGTCATTATATGGTGGTAGTGGCACGGTGTGGTCACTATATGGTGGCAGTGACACGGTGTGGTCACTATAAGGTGGTAGTGGCACGGTGTGGTCACTATATGGTGGTAGTGGCACGGTGTGGTCACTATATGGTGGCAGTGGTACAGTGTGGTCACTTTATGTTGGCAGTGGCATGGTGTGGTCACTATAAGGTGGTAGTGGCACGGTGTGGTCACTAAATGGTGGTAATATTTAGTCCTGGTAGGCCCTGGAAGGACTAAGCCGCCTTCTAATGTAGGTTTTCTAACAGAATACTGACAGTAAGGCCTTCCTCACATGGAAGTATATTTGCTGTGGAATCTGCGATTGGTGTCCACACCGTGAATCCGCAGCAAATACCGCCTGTTACTTTCTATTGAGATCCGCTGCTTCCTACACGAGTGGAACTACAATTTCCGATAGCGTAGGTAAAAACGCAGCATGCTCTATTCTCATGCAAACTCCGCACGGACGGCTTCCATTGAAGTCAATGCAAGCCGTCCGACCCGCGGCTCATCCGGGTTGAACATTGCGGACAGGTTGCAGATTTGAAAAAAAAATCTGTACGGCATATGTGCGCCGGCGAGCCGCCATGTCAATCCACAGTACAGAAGAGATGGCAACAGAGCAGGTACGTGCGGACACCACTGCTGCCAGAGTCGGATCCCATATGCGAAATTCATCTCTGCCATGTGCAGGCGGCCTGACGCCACAACAATTGCTAATCGGTTCAGGTTTGGCCGTGTTTTCACATGCAGAACAGAGATTACTTTGTTAATAATCAGCAGTAAAGTAACAATTAACGAATATAAATTAACCAAAAGCCGTCTAATCTCCATTTCCTTGTGTTTTGGTTTACACGATTTTTGTCCTGAGAGCTAAGGCTCATTTACACGTAACAACTGTAGTTCCAAATTTGCTAAAACAAACAAAAGTGCGCAATAATAGTTACATGTAAATGCGGGTCGCCGTGCGCTTCTCGTTTGTTGCTCAGTCTAAGCCTGCATAAAAATCAGCGCCGACTCGCTCACTTCTCGCTCCCCGCTCCGTGTATATATGGGGATGTGAAGAACTGAGCAAGAAAGGAACGATTCTCAACAATGGCCTGTCTAAACATTCTGCACCGGCGCGAACAACTAGCGATGACATCACTTTCTTGTGCGCTTGTTTAAACGAAAATCAGCCCGTGTAAAAGGGGCATTATGTTGTAGAGGGGGGGGGGGGCTTCCAGGAGGGAGTATGAGAAAGAGCCTTAGGTTATATGGAGATAGGTTGGATAGCTAATAGGATGCTCTCCTGATACCAAAGAGCATCGAAGAGACGGGTAGTCCAATGAATCTACCCCATAGCAAAAAAAAAAGCCGCCAATTTTACACGAGGAACGAAAAACCAGCAGAAATTCCGCAAGGGTTGAATCTCGCAGCATAAATAGACGCGCTGCGGATTCATGGCAGAAGCTATCCACCATGCGAAGGGGTTTTTAAATCCCCTCCACATGGCTTGTACTGGACATGGTGCAGAACATCCTCAGCAGTTCCGCTAGAGAACATTCAGCGGTGGTTCCGCCCCGTGAGAAGGCGGCCTTCAGCCTTCTGTTCCTTATGTGAGCGGCTTCCACCCAGAACTTCCTTGTAAGAACAAGTCATGAGTGAGTGGAAGCTGCTGGCTTATAGTGTAATTGTTATGTCGGAGGGTTTCCCGAGGAGGACATCTTGTTTTGTGTCAACATAGCCAAGAATTGCCCATCCAGAGTTGAAAGGATGTTGGATACCAGGTCCCGGGTGATAAAGGCATGGGCATTGTTCCAACATGCCAGCATGGGCGGGAAGCCCATAGACAGCGGTAAAGGGAGGCGTTTGGTGCGCCACATTGTATGTAGTCGTGTTGTATGTCCTCTCGGGGACATATGTGTATCTCGCTGAGGGAGTGAGGAACAGATGCGAGGATGGTGGGGGTTAAGGTTTAGGTCTTCCAATCTGCACTTATTTAGAGGGAGATGGTTTAGCGTAATCTAGAGGATTATGAAGAAGTTTACAGATCCTTGCAATGAATGCTTTGCAAGTTGGTGTATTTATAAAGAGGGGGTGAAGGAGGAGGTCCATTCTCCGTCTGCGAAATTACGTATGACACGTTGTATATAGCTTTTATCTGGTACTTGTTAAGAATATGTTCCCATGTACTGGAAATGGCATGGACATTTCGCACTAAAATCAGCATGCGATTCAGTGGCAAAAACCGCATCAAAATCTGCTCCATTGGTTGTCATATTGTCACGGAATTTGCCGTGGATCTGCAACAGATTTCACTGCAGATCTACGGCAAAAGCCATCTCAAAATCTGCATCAAATTCTGTGACTTTTAAAGCGGATCCGCACTAAAATCCACAGTGAGAAATATGCTGTGGATTTCTGTGCGCATCCACACCTAAATCCGCAACGCATGAATGTACGCTAGGGCCTCCTTAACACAATCGAGTAAATCGCATGAGATTTGTGCGCTGTGAGATGCACAAATCTCGCACAAATATAAACCCCATCTTTCAATGTGATGTGGGGGGGAAATCGCAGCATGTCACATCTTTGGGGTTCCCCCGGAAATCCTCGCCCATTGTTTTCAGTGGGGCCGGAAAACATATTGCACGGCGCTGGACATGCAACCGAGTGCGATGGAAGGTTACTCATTGACAACATTGGGAAACACTTGCCGATCTTCTGCCGCAACTTCACAAAAGTGATTGGAGGAGTTTTCATGGCCCAATATCGCCTCGCCTGTGTGAAATTAGCTTAGAGGGGTAATCCCATCAAGACAACCTCGATACAGTATGTGTTATCAGAGAATACGGATGTGAAAGGATGAAGTTTCCAGCCGCGGACCGCCCTCTAAGAGTAAGAGCGTCCCGATCTCTGGCGGACTCCGGCCATTTATGTATCACATGATAGCCATTATTTCAACAGCCACCATGTAACAATGCAACAACCAAACTGTTTGCCAGGGAGCTCAGGAAACGGACCTACGGCAATCAGCTGATCTCCATTCACTCTCATACTCAGAGCATCGTCTGTGCCGGACTGAAGACATCTTTTTGCAATATAGCGTCCTTCAGCCCACACCTTAACCAAAAATACATTTCAAGAGGGAGAAAACTAAAGCGACTGATAGTCCATGCGGTTCCCATCATACGGCACAAGGAGTTATTCCGCAGCCCTAACCTTACATGAACCGCGTGAGTTTCTGCTATCGCAAAAGCCAAGTGTGATATTGCTAGGAAAATCATTGCACTCAGCCGGGCATCACATAACAGAGACAATATAATTAGAAATAACAAAATAATGAGGAAACCGCCAAAAAGCTGAAGCAGAACACCGATATATATGAATGCAGCGTTCTAAGCAAGCCGACCCTTTTTATTAAACACCAGCATGGGAAGTGCGCCGTAATATCCTTTTATGTAGGCAGTGAGAACGTATAAAGCCATCGAGAAGGAAAATGTGACCTACAACTTCAGAGCTATCAAGCCTGTAATAAAGAGAGCGCAGCGCTCCCACCGCCGAGCCCGCCATAATGAGAGCCTATTCCTGTTTGGAGATAAGTCGGTACACATGGGAATTTCTTTCAGTGCTCGATTGTTCATGTTGATTTAGGATGACAAGCGGCCGGCAGGTGCGGGTAAATCTTACACGCTCCTCACTTATTAAACAGGTGGTGAGCATACGAGCGACGGCGATGGGATTCACAGGGAAATCACATAGGATCCGTATCGTCCCGTAAGCCCGAAATGTAGGACTTTGTTCAAAAGAGCCATTCCACGGTATCCATCGGGATAGAAGCGTACGCAGACATGGTAACTGTGGAACACTCACTAGAAACCTACACTTTCTGAAAAATATGCCAAGGATGAACAATCGTCAAATTGTTGTGGGATCCTTCCAGGCGCCCTCGGTTCGTGTACATTCAAGATCTAAGGGCTCCTAACTACTTACCCCAGAAAGTTGATCGTATTTAGAGATCAGCAAGTATACTCGCTAAGGCACATTACCCGAGCGAGTAGTGCCTTAGCCGAGTATCTTCCCGCTCGTCTCTAAAGATTCGGGGGCCGGTGCGGGTGACAGGTGAGTTGCGGCGGGGAGTGGGGGGGAGAGAGGGAGAGAGAGATCTCCCCTCTGTTCCTCCCCGCTCTCCCCCGCCGCTCCCCACCCCCCGCCGGCCCCCGAATCTTTAGAGATGAGTGGGGAGATACTCGGGTAAGGCACTACTCGCTCGAGTAAAGTGCCTTAGCGAGTATACTCGCTCATCTCTAGTCGTATTGTCACTTCTCAACATAATTTCTCTCTTGATGTAGAAATCCTTCCTAATGCCGACACCACCAATATATGGCTGCTGTGAACACTTCTTTAGGGGTCTGTTTGGCCTGCTGGAAAATAGCTCATGCAAGAGCGGCACGACTGCAGAATGTGCGACCACAGAGTGTCCTGAAAAATGGTATCCACATCTCATCCACTGTGACAATCCATGGTATGAAGGCACCATTCTTGCCGTGATCGCATGTAAAATCCCCTTACACATTGTCATGCATGCAGCCTTGTGATCATTTGTCAACATTCGCGGCACCCACCTGGAGCAAACTTTCCACATCTTCAAGTCTTCACCAAGATGGTGAGCACAGATGAAGATGCTGACTTTGCAGGCGATCTCTCAAACAGCTAAACAACGGTCTTCCATGATCACCTGCTCCACTCGCGCAGTTACGCTGTTAGACCGGCTGGTGCGTGGCCGGGGCTCCTTCGGTTTGTTCTAACATCACATTCGGCCTTCTTTCAACTGTTGCACCAACGAACACACATTTTCCTGCCCTTGACACCTTTAGCGCACGTCTCACTCAACTGATGATTAATGTTGATGGATCACCTACAGCGCACGTGGCTGGCACTACCATTAACATAATTTACCAATAGCCGCACACTTTAATGAACTATGGACGCTCTGGGGGGTGCCAAAAGATACACACAGAATATAAACTTTACTGTATAGACAAGTTCTAACTACATAATATATACAAAAAGCCCAAACACAAGGGAGTGTCATATAATAACAACTGCTGCCCCTCCAGTCCCCTCAAATGACCCAATACATAATATAAGCATGCGGTTACACAAACCCAGCAAGTAGCAGCGATTCTAAATTGCAATGAATGACATTCAAAGGGTCTGGAGTGAAGGTTTGTTTAAGCCCCCTAATTACAGAGGATATCTAGACAATGTAAACTAGAACAACCATAATGCATCTCACCCACAATACTGATACTGCATGTCTATAATGGGAAGTGAGAAAACCCCCGCATATCGCCACCGGCAATCGCTTCGTCGGTGACAAAGTTAGGCCAGATTCATGTGGCTGTGTCCGAGAATCTTTGGCACAACTGCATCCGTGTGCTGTCCGAACTCCACGGACACCGCATATTACATCTCCTCTACTTGTCCAATAAGAATAGGACGTGCGGCCTAAACACAAATGTCCACGGATGTAAAATATATTGATTAGCACAAAATGTTGGGCCTATTTAGATTATAAAAAGTTTAAATTCACTTGGTTTAGCTTCCCGAACCCAACTCTCATGGCAGCGCCTTGTGATCCAGCAGTGCCCATTCTTAACTTAGGAGTACAGTGTACTTTTTCAACTGGACTAGCAGGCAGAGAGCATTGCCTGATTAGTTGGTCATTCCGTACTCTTCTTAAGTAATACTATCAAACACCAATCCTATAGAAGACAGTCTAAGAAAATGAGTCTAACCCTTAAGATGCCATGCACAATAGAGTAACTAGGTTAATGTCAGCAAAACTCACCAATATCAGCTCAACCAGTTAACTATCCTATGTGTATACGGGGTTTTGTAATTTCCCCCCCGAACATTACATACTAAAGGCAAGGAGGCGGAAAGGAGGATGGAGCCATAGGATTTCAACATCTCTGATACTTCTGTTTTCGACAAGATGGGATTCTACTAGAGATGTCTGGCAGTGGCTTACTCTACTCTCCCCATTCAGAATACATACATGCTTGACCGAGCATCAATGTGTAGTGGGGGAATTAGGAGGGACAGCTGTCAGCCAAGCTAAGCGTTAATGGTAAAGGGGGGGGTTGGCCAACAGCTTTGTTGAACCTAATGCCTATAATACCGTGGATATCATCAGGGCCAGGTGCTTTATATTACTTTTCCTTAGAGATGCGGCCAATTCTTGTACATAAACATTACTAAATGCAAAGTATTGGACATGACTGTCATCTGCTAATGTCATCTCAACCATTACTTTGTCTTCTGTCATTATACAGTGTAAATATACCTTTCAGAGGGCTTATAGTATAACATATCCTTATGCTCTGAATTCGTTTTCATTCTTTATTATAAACTGTTAAAAGTAGAAATATAAAAGAGATACAAAATAACAATTGTAACCAACCCAAGAAAAGAATTACGACAACCATCCCTTAGTGGAAAATACAAGAATAGTAGGTATGACAAGCAGATGATCTATAAATTGGTTCCTAAGAGGGGATGACCCACAATAAAATAACAGTTTAATGGCCATAAAAACAGACTAAGAACGAACAGGGGAAAAGAAAAAGACGAAAAACCAGGGTTGGAAGCTTGCTAACTATTTACAGCCAGAATAGAATGGTTTGCCAATGAACATTGAAATAGAATAGAAGAGGTAAAGCAGGATATACAAGAGGTATGAGTAATTCATAGCAACACGGTGAGTTCCTCTATTTTCATTGTGTCATCAACTCTGTGGACCCGGTGGATCAAAGATGTTGGAGAGGTGGATTTCCAGTGAGATGGAATACACAATCTGGCAACAAGGATGCTTCTACATTGTCTTCTAATATGTTTTTTATAGGGAGGCCAAAGAGCTGTAGATGATATAGGGCTGGGGACTGAGTTAGGTGAACATTGTCACCTCAAGGATCTTCTTCCAAAAATCAGCTAGTTTAGGGCAATCCAAGAAGAACTCTAATGGAACCCTGGCCTGATCAATGCCAGAATAAAGGGACAACAGAGGGGACAGACCACCACCCGGATAGCAGCTTGTAACACACCTCCTAATATTTACTGACAATAGAGTACTTATGGACAATTACAAGGATGTTGATATGCATGAGAGAGAAAGTACGGCTGGGATTATTCTTCCATCTCGTCAAAAAAGGTGGTTTAAAGTCTGGGTCCAGAGAGATCTGTAAGAAGTACCATTTAGCAAATCGTGTATAATGTTGAGGAAGTGCCACATATGTAGCAGATTCAAAAATCTAAAAAGTGAAAATAAAATCTCACCTGGTACAAACTCCTGGTACCCTAAGGCACCAGTGGTCTCACCTTAGGATTGATTTCTGTGTGGTCTTATGTCCAATGGCATCCACTTGTCAAGGGGAGAGCTGCTGAAATTTCAGGGGTTCACTAAATGCAAATGCAAACCAAATGGAAACAGGAGGGGGTATTGTGGACATCATAACCCCCTCCTTCAAAATAAGTTATCTCGACTTGAAAGTGCATATATTGTGCTATCCCATGGGGGAAAGTGGGTCCTGTGAGCGCAGGAATCTTTTACTAAATATCTTTTTCATTTAGCAAATAGTGGCACTTATCCAGTGGGGTCTGATCCCCTACAAAGCCGCTCAATCTGAATTGGCCATCTACCAAAATTTGCTGAAGGGGACAGAGAAACAAAGCAGTGGTCTTATGTCGGTTCCAGAGTGTTAAACAGTAGAACCTGAAGGGTATGTTACCGCTCATATATCTCCCCTTCACAGTGGTGGTAATACTGGCATGTTCTCAGAGACAAAGAATACAGGGGAACCAGTAGGCCTAACTTGTTCTATGGTGGTGTGGTCTACTTGGCCGTGGTGGAGCTTCAGCCAAAAAGCCTGAACTGTTCACTGCAGTAATCAGGCGCAGAAGCCTTCCAATGGTGTCAGAGTTTGCTCAGAGCAGTACAGGCTGTGTCTGGTAGGCCGGCACCATCTTGGAAGCTGATGCGGAAGTGGAGGTAGCAACGACCAGAATGTCACTGCTTTATGCTATATGATAGCTAATTATTTCCTATTGGAAAAGATTAGCTATGATAAAGTTAATTTCAATTAGACATTTTGTTCCGGGACACATTGCCATCTCTGAGGAGTCTCAACTTTACATTTTCAGAAATCCATAGATGTGTAAGCTTCTTGATCAAGAATGTCTTGCATAACAAGTAGAAAGGTATTTGTGGCCACAAATGTCCCAACACACGCACATTTGATTTAGCATTCGGTCTACAAGAAAAGACTCAATCTAGCGGGACCTTTACAAGAACAGCTGGCTCAGCAATACCAGGTGACAAACAACAAGCACTGATAAGTACGTGTTAGTTATGACCTTTGTAATGAGTATTCACAAACACGGACTGCACAAGTTCATCATGAGTCTCAAGGTACCCTTACACGGGGCAATCATCGCCGGAATAATCAATGGAAACAGTGAATTGGCCAATAGTCGTCCCGCATACACACGGCCACCGACAGGGCGCTGAGTGAGGAATCACTCGCTTGTTGGAGTCGCTTGGTTTTCAGCTCACCTAAATACCAAGCGAGTATCAGCCTTTGTGAACATCTATAAACGACTGCCTGTTTGCTATAAATGGAGTTGGGCGGCTGGAAGAGATCTCTGACGGCTCCGCCTCCATTTTTTGAAAGTGCTGGAGCGATGGATGGTTGGTGGGACGGCTGACGGGCGGTTATATGTGCATGGCCGCCGTCCCGTGTAAAGGTTCATTTAATCAGGGCTTTACAAGACTGATTTTAGCTGAGAAAGATCTCTTATGTGATTCCATTGTGATTCTCAATCCATAAACATGCAGGTCATTCCTCTGATAAACGTCTTGCTCTTCATAAACTGACATAATTGTGGTAATTAAAACACCCCCAATATTTCTAACCAGCTCCTAAAACTAGATATCATACATTGGAGTCGCTCCGTCCTACCTGTCTGTAGGTACCATCCAGTAAAGTGTCGAGGTTCTGAAGAGGAGCAGGTGTCTTATCTTTGAACCTTGTCAACAGCAGCTTCTGAATTGCACGAAATTGTACGGCCCGCTCAGTTAACAGATTCTCATATTTTTCTGTATTCATTCGCAACTGAAAAAATGAATAATGAAGAAACAGCGATAAGTCTAAAATGAAAAACTTGCAAAAGTAACATTTATTTAAAAAACTGCCAATATCATGTAAAGTTAAGTTAGTAAATGTTGCAGGAGGGTATCACAGGTGAAAGTTGACAGAATCGCAATTCATTATGTGAGGTAATATTCTTGATTTTCAACCAACCTAGTGCTGTGATAACAAGAAGGAAGTCATATGATAAACAGACATGATTGGAAACAATGGACAGTAAGAGGAACCTTCATACACACAGATAATCCCATTAGTAAATAACAGAATTCTGTGCTTTTACATGAGTTGGCAAGGCACCCAGAAATGATTTCCCAATGAAGACCAGAAAAACGATTTCTAATGAGCAAAGAATTTCAACTGGATTTCCTCTGGAAAATATGTGCCAAAAAGTAGTAAATGTTTTTAAATACATGACATTCCTCTGGTCGGGGATAAAACAAAGATTTATGTTTTGTGGATAGCTGATAACCATTTTCACAAGCCCCAAAGACTCAGTGCAAGCATCGCTCTAATATGTTTAAAATTTATTTTCCACCGGCCACCGCTTCTCAGGATTCCAAGAACAGTTTATATGGAGCGCACAAACGCCAATATCATGGGAGCTGGACAGAGGGAAAATAAAACAGGAAGCTGCCGGGCGGACGGAGTGATAAAACACTTACCACATCGGAGGGCAAAATCAACATTTACATTTACTAGATAAAGGAACAATAAGAGAACATAATAGAGTCAAACCCATATTGAACTGGTTTTATATTGCTCTAGACCAGGGGTGTCACACTCATTTTCACCGAGGGCCACATCAGGCTTATGGTGACCTTCAAAGGGCCGATTGTAAGACAGTATAGTGAGGGCTCGTTCACACAAGCGTATTTGCATACATAATATGCAGTGAATAGAAGCCATTGATTTCACTGAGTTCATTCACATGATGTATATTTTCATACAGCAGGACCTATTATGTTGCATACGATGCACCCCGATAGGCCATTGAAGTGAACAGGCCGCGCAAATACATGGTGAATTTGCAGGAAACCTATGTATTCACTGCATATTTGCGCACCATCTCAGTGGGCCCATCTGCGTTCTTTTTTGCGTGCCCAAATATGCAGGCATAAGCGATTTTCGATTGTGCAAATACGCATCGTATTTGTGTGATCGAAATATGATTACGCCCATGTGAACGAGCCCTAATAATGACCCCTACAGTGGCCCCAGTAAAAATATTGACCCCCACAGTGGGCCAATTTGTAATAGCGACCCCCCACAGTGGCCCCAGTAGTAATAGCGAGCCCCACAGTGGCCACAGTAGTAATAGCGAGCCCCATAGTGGCCCCAGTACTAACAGGGTACCCCACAGTGGCCCCATTAGGAACAAGGTACCCCACAGTGGCCCCAGTAGTAACAGGGTACCGCACAGTGGCCCCAGTAGTAACAGGGTACCCCACAGTGGCCCCAGTAGTAACAGGGTACCCCACAGTGGCCCCAGTAGTAACAGCAACCCCCACAGTGGCCCCAGTAGTAATAGTGACCCCCACAGTAATATATACCCCCTCACTAGTAATAATTCCCCAGCAATATTATCCCTGTCAGTAATAATATTATCCCCGTCAGTAATATTAACCCCCTCCCAGCCATATTAACCCCCCCACCCCAGCAGCAATATTAACCCCCCAACCCATATACTTTCCTTCTCCTTGCAGTCGGCGCTGCTCCCTCTCTGCTCACGCTGAGCCCGAGTGCACACTGACGTCAGTGTGTAGCCCGGAACGCTTCCTCTCTGAGTCCTCTCCTGCGGAACTGAAGAGAAGGGGACTCAGGGAAGGAGGGACGTCAGTGTGCGCGGGATCAACGGTAATAGCGTGATTACCAGCGGGGAGCTGTGGCACCCCAGCTGGTAATCGCTTCAGTGGTGAGCAGCTGTCGGCATGCCGCGGCCACATAAAATGAGGCAGCGGGCCGGATTCGGCCCGCGTGCCTTGTGTTTGACACATGTGCTCTAGACACTCAGATATGAACCTTGTTTGCTTCATAGGAGAAATTTGCTCAAAATGTGATTGTTCCCAGCAAGAGAAAACATGTAATCTTGTAGATATGAGAGCTTTTAATGGCCGAAAAAAATACATGATGTTATAGCGAGCTTTCCAGCCTACTAAGGGGTCTTCTTCAAGTTCGAAATCTTGCTATAAAACATTATAACATCATGTCTTTCTATTTGTCATTAAAAGGTCTTAGGCTGGGCTCACACATGACGGAATCCCGGCGGAAATCTCGCGGTTTGGCCGCAGCGAAAAACCATGAGATCTCCGGCGGGAAAAGCACTGCTTCAAATCCTGTGGCACGCTCTTCCACTGCAGCCTGCGTTCCCATAGAGGGGAACGCGGCCGCAGCGGAAGAAAAAAAAACTAACATGCTGCGGACGGCGAATCCACGCTGTAGCGCCGAATCCTGCCGGCTTTGCCGGGGCAGATTCGGTGTCTCGTGTGGACAAGATTTCTGAGAAATCTAGTCCACATGGCTGGCTAATACCGGGACAAGCGGCTGCAGGCGAATTTGCAACGGCGAAATTCCACGCGGAATTTCCGTGGCAAATCCGCCCAGTGTGAACCCAGCCTTATATCTACAAGATTACCTGGTTTCTGTTACTGAGAACAATCACACTTTGCTCTACTGGCTAACACCGGACCAAAGTATTTTCTTTTTGCCCAAAACCTCAATCAACATTCAAAATCATAGCGGTCTGAACCCACTGTGATGGTGCTTAGAAGTGGGAGGCAAAACTCTATACAAAGTCATTCAACTTTCAAGTTCATTGCTAGGAAAACTGTGATAGACAATTCCAGAAATCTATAAAGGGAAGAGATTTGGGTGATCCATGAAACATCAAACCCCCTTCATTGTAGAAGCCTGTGGTGGCTGACAGAATCCACCAATATGGTATTCTGAGGTGTCTATGAAACACCTTTCAGGCTCCATTTCATCTATAAGTGCATCATCCACTGAAAATAAGCTGAGAGATAAGTGGACTGTTGTCACAGGCAAATATTCTATGTGGAGCAACGCAAGGAAACAGAATCCCAGCTATAATGGAGATTTATTTTCCTTAACGGTCTACAAAAACAATGATAAGCCAATGATGAGGGCTACACTGGCATATGTGTATGATAATAATAGCATGCTCAAAGGAGATACAATCAAGGGCCCCACTAACATGTCAATCACGGAACTGAAAGAAGCCGTGAAAGACAGGAATGTGTGGAGAACATTGATCCATGGAGTGACCGAAGGTCGGATGCGACTTAACGGATAATCATCAAGCCTATAATCAAACTACTAACAACCACTTGTCTGTGAGTATGTATGTGTGTGTGTGTGATTCTTATGCTCCACCCCTGGTGATGTCATCGCTCCCCCCCTGGTGACGACATTGTAGGTCCTACAACATATATAAAACACAGAGTCTGATCGACAGAAGAACAACAGTGTTAGGGCTCTTGAAAAGGGGAGGTCAAAAATAACAAAATGAGAATACAACTAAACCGCTATTATGTCAGGCACAACTCAGCAGTCCTGACAGAACACACTGACCTACCTCCACCACAGCGATCCAGTGGGCTGAAGGACCTGTGGAGATGTCACTGTTGTGGGAGGAGCCAAGCTGTGTATGTCTTGTGTGGTAATCAAGCTGCTGTGTGTGTGATGTGTGGGGATCATAATGCATGTACCATGTAGCAGAGCTGTGTGGCACATTGTGCCACATGAAAAACTGGTACTATAATTTCCTTTCATATGCTCTATCAGAATATGTGGAGGTAAGATTAAGGAATCCTCCGCTCAGGACCCCCCTAGTCAGACTGAAGGGCTCTGGATGTTTCAGTGCGACCAAGGCTGTTGAACGTGTGGTGGACACATGATTGCATCAGGTGTGCGTTCAGAAGGGATGTTGTCCTGAATCCCTGTATGGATGTCCCTTCCATGGAATGGACTTTAAAGATCAACAGACTGCTTGAGTAATGCTTCTACAAGGACAACGACTACAAGACAAACTCCATTCTCAGCAGTTATAAATTCTTGGCCAGTTTGCACTCAGATTCTGACAACATAATGGACATACCATACCTCAAAGTGTTGGTCAATTAGCTCAAAGTATTCCTGAAGCGGAATTGGTCCAGAGAAAGAGCATGTGAAGTCTTTAATGCCTTGCTTCAGGAAATACTCTTCAAAGCGCATGATGAGCTCCTTTGTAACGAGCCAGAGGTCCTCAAAAGTTTCACTCTGGATTCTGTATCTCTCTAAAGTACAAAGGAGGAATGAAGAAGGTTGGGTTGGACTAAATAGAAGCTTGTATTATGGAACAGGCAGCCTGAAGAAGAGATTTCACACATTACGGTAATATTTACAGATTCCTTCTATCGGGGAGGAAGCCTGAGCGGGCATGTGATACATATGTGTCCGATACTTCCCAACAGCCTATAGAGACATTATGTCTGTAGCTGTTAATATACGTCACAAATATGGATACAGATCTCATGTCCAATCTGCACCACTGAATAACCATAGTGTATTATCACCGGTACTACTCCCTACAAGTGGCAGTAAGGGCTCATGTCCATGGGTGGATTTGAACTTTGACATGTGGTTGCTGCATGCTCCATTTTAGTGCGGTTTTTACACAGAAGGCTTCCATTGAAGTCAGTGGAAGCCATTCGATCTGCGACCAAGCAGCAGTTTAAAAAAAAATGCACATGTGCGCCGGCCGGCGCTTCCGCAAACATCTGCAGTACAGACCTGGACACATAGGCAGGGTGGCTGGCCATGGGCAGGGTCAGATTCCGCTGCGGGCTCCCTCATGCGGACTTCAACCCGCCCGTGGACATGAGCCCTAATTCATATTACAGGAAATGCAAGTATTACAAAAAAGACATTTTGTAATATTGTTGAGTGAGCCCGGCAGCAGACATAGGGATTATTCACAAAACAGACAGTGCTAAATAAGGCTGCCTTCACACTTGGGCCCTTGTACGCAAATCTAGAAGAAAGCAATATACTTATCGTGACGCCCGAGTGCCATGGCATCTGACTAGCCTGGTGACATCCTGTAAACCTGTCGCATGGGCTTCCAATGTAGAAGCCCGGCAGGTTTATGGGACATCACTGATGACATCACTGTGGGGACTCCTGTTGCGTAAACAACCATGTGACCACGGCAGCAAACAGAAGACCAGCAGACCAGAGCAGCGCAGTAGTAGTATAAAGGGGAGCATTACTGGTACAGTATATATATGACTCTCCCCCTACTGCCACAGTGTATGCTGGTGGAATCCCTTTAACAATGAACTATCACTGAACTCCTGATTCAAGATCACATCACACAAACACACGAGTGTAGCGCTGCTAATATATATGTGTGTGTGTTTGCACCCAAATCATTATTGTCGTTTTACCGAAGGCTTAAGATAATTAGGGGCAACGCTTTGATTTCTGTGTCTGCAAAGATGGTGAGCGGTGCAAAAAACTTTTTTTTTTTTATAGTGTTACTAGATGATTTGTTCTGTTTTCAAGTCTCTACTAAATGCCCAAATTCTGCACGATACACAAATATTTCCTGCATGTATCATCCAGAAGAACCTCCGGCATATCGGTCCCTGCTAGCAATGATCCAACGCCTTCTGCCCAGCGAGACAGCATTTCAACACGGTTAGCTGTGAGCCACACAAATGGCACGGGTCATACCTCTTCTGCACCCATCTACCCGGCCCTGAAACAAGCCATCCATTATCATGATAAGGATGGCATTACGGCCCGTGGTAAGTCATGCAGCACTGCTGACTGATCAAGCGGCATTTCAATTCACCTCCTTTGAAAACAAAGGCGTGCGAGGTACAATGTAAATCCACTGTCAGGGGTCAGGATGTGTCCGTGGTTTATATAGATCTGTGATAGACCCCGGAGGGCCAACCCAAGTCACCGGACTCATAGGCCATCATTTATAAAGCCTTTAGTACTATGGCTCCTATGTATTCCCCGGGCGAGGCTCACACTTGCCTTTGGCTCTGCCGGATCACATTTCCCTTGCTGCGCTATTCTTTCCTCTATAACAACCGAATCATTATAAGTCCGTTGGATCTGTCAAGTGTCATGGCTGATATATTAACTGAGGTCACGATGCCAGCGCGAGCGAAGCCGTTCTCAAATGTTGTTGGTGGACCTACAGATTTATCATCAGTAGGAATATAAACATCTACAGTATGCCAAGTCTGTAAAAAAAATATAAATTTCCACTTACGTGAAGTCTTGGAGGCAAGGAGCGTGACTTTCTGTCCGGCAAGTAAATGGAAACCTAAAGCGCTGACTTGGTCATCATCGGCACGTTCTACAAAATCTGAAAGGGGAAGAATGTCAATAAACCTCTTATGGAGAAACAAGGGAAGGAGTTACCTATGTGATCCCAATGCTCACCTGGAAACAGGTCAACCAGATTGACAGGAGGCTTGTTGGTGTCAATTGTCAATTTGTGGTTTGCTGCTTTTGATGGCTGTATAGGTAAACAAACGAGCCGTAAAGGAAGCCAGAATTTACACTGAGCAACCCGAGGAACACCTGTATAGTGAGAAGGAGAATGTCAGCATATTATATAGGATACCATAAAAATCAGACAAACGTGCCGGCTGCTTCCAAAAACAGCGCCACACCTGATCACAGGTTGTGTGCGATATTGCGGCGCCCCAAAAACAGCTTCCAACACCAGATGATAAATGTATTGGCCCATTATACTTCATGACCATGACCCCAGTGCTCAGCTGCTTCCATCCCTGAACGGATGGGCAGTGTTTATGCTCCACCGTGGCCCCTTCCAAACTCTTCTTCACCGCGATTGAAGAGCAAATTAGGATCCAGTACTTTAAATATATAATTCAGTTCTGTTCTTGAATATAAAATTTGAAGTAAGGAGATTAATTAGACCGCGTTCTCCGTTCTGTCACTAATTGCTAGCAAAGCTTAAAGGCAATGGACAGCTTTGATGGTTAATTTTCAGGGGTTTTTTTACTTAAAGGGGGAATTTCTTTGTAATATACATCAAGCATGACATCAAAAATAAAAAAAATCTTTAAAAAATATGTTCAATCCAAAAATTTGATTTACACGGTCATTTTCTAATGACGTTTTCCCTTTAACTCTTTAAAGACCAGCATTTTTTTCACATTTTCATTTTCATTTTTCAGTCCTGCTTTTCTGTCCCCGTGGCTGTGAGAGGGCAGGATGAGCTGATTGGACCTTTGTTACTCAGCACCATTGACTTGCAGAAAATCACTCACTTTTGAAATATTTAAAATACAGACCCATTACATAGATGAAAGTCCCATCTATACTTAATGTGATGAGCATTTGCTTCCAATGATTAAAACTCGTTATTGACAAAACCCATTTACAGAATGACCTGCCACATAATTATTGGCCATTGCTGGGAATTCATAATGAATTTTTGAGGCCACAGAAGGACATTTTCAACACTAGCCCAGCCCGGGTGTCACAACACTAGCCCAGCCCGGGTGTCACAACACTAGCCCAGCCCGGGTGTCACAACACTAGCCCAGCCCGGGTGTCACAACACTAGCCCAGCCCGGGTGTCACAACACTAGCCCAGCCCGGGTGTCACAACACTAGCCCAGCCCGGGTGTCACAACACTAGCCCAGCCCGGGTGTCACAACACTAGCCCAGCCCGGGTGTCACAACACTAGCGCCAGCCCGGGTGTCACAACACTAGCGCCAGCCCGCGTGTCACAACACTAGCGCCAGCCCGCGTGTCACAACACTAGCGCCAGCCCGCGTGTCACAACACTAGCGCCAGCCCGCGTGTCACAACACTAGCGCCAGCCCGCGTGTCACAACACTAGCGCCAGCCCGCGTGTCACAACACTAGCGCCAGCCCGGGTGTCACAACACTAGCGCCAGCCCGGGTGTCACAACTACTAGCGCCAGCCCGGGTGTCACAACTACTAGCGCCAGCCCGGGTGTCACAACTACTAGCGCCAGCCCGGGTGTCACAACTACTAGCGCCAGCCCGGGTGTCACAACTACTAGCGCCAGCCCGGGTGTCACAACTACTAGCGCCAGCCCGGGTGTCACAACTACTAGCGCCAGCCCGGGTGTCACAACTACTAGCGCCAGCCCGGGTGTCACAACTACTAGCGCCAGCCCGGGTGTCACAACACTAGCGCCAGCCCGGGTGTCACAACACTAGCGCCAGCCCGGGTGTCACAACACTAGCCCAGCCCAGGTGTCACAACACTAGCCCAGCCCGGGTGTCACAACACTAGCCCAGCCCGGGTGTCACAACACTAGTCCAGCCCGGGTGTCACAACACTAGCCCAGCCCGGGTGTCACAACACTAGCCCAGCCCGGGTGTCACAACACTAGCGCCAGCCCGGGTGTCACAACACTAGCGCCAGCCCGGGTGTCACAACACTAGCGCCAGCCCGGGTGTCACAACCCTAGCGCCAGCCCGGGTGTCACAACCCTAGCGCCAGCCCGGGTGTCACAACACTAGCGCCAGCCCGGGTGTCACAACACTAGCGCCAGCCCGGGTGTCACAACACTAGCGCCAGCCCGGGTGTCACAACACTAGCGCCAGCCCGCGTGTCACAACACTAGCCCAGCCCGGGTGTCAACAGTAGCCCAGCCCGGGTGTCACAACACTAGCCCAGCCCGGGTGTCCCTTCAGGGATGGAGGTCTGTGTTGCTCCAGTTTGCTCTCCTTTGTACCTAGCAGGCTTGATAAAGGAAGCTGTTACAATACAAACCCCTCTGCAGAATGTTTCTCTGAGTCATGTTGGCCAGCAGCATTCAAAGTTCTTTCATCTTATCTTTAGACATTAGAAAGGTCAGGACAGATCAGAGGGATCTTTTTTCCAGAGTCACAGGATGTAAACACAGACAAGGCAGAATATATCATATGAACCAGTGAGTTTAGTCATCCTGTAGCCCAACACAATGGCCACCGGCAATAACAAGACTCTTAACATGAAAAGTATTACCAAACATTTGTCATTAAAACCGCATGATGGCAGCAAAGCTTCCCTCCTGCCCATCCACCACCCAGCCCGCACACTCCGAACCGCTTACACACTCAAACTAAACACCCCTCACATATGACCTCTACCCCTGCACCTCCTTACCAACTCATTTGCCTCCTACCACCCCCCCCCCCCAAATAAGCCCTACCGCTATTTTTAAGGGGAGTGGGTGAGAGGGCTTGAAATATAAACCCTTTCCTGAAAATAAGCCCTAGCAAATTGAAAAAAAACCCATCACTGAATGGCGGAGCCCTGTCACTAGAAGGAGAATTCTGTTCACACTGCACAATTATCGTGCAAACCGCTCAATCTAATGAATGATTTGCATGATAATCGTGCCATGTAAATGGGGCTTAACTCCGTAAACCTTTCCAGTATATTAATAAGATGCCAACGGCTAATCAAAATTGAAAAACTCGCCCATTTCCAATATGTTAACTGCTGCTTCGCTTCATCTCAGGGTAGGGGCAAGTGAGCGCAAGGAACATTTACATATCTCCGGGAGAGGGGTGTGCATGCCAGATTAAGCCAATCTGTGTCCATAAGAACGGCTGACAGATTAGCACTCCAACAGAACATGACAACGGTTATTCAGTCCACCAATAGGGACATTCACAGTCAACCAGGCAATGCGCTTCCTGCGGTCCTAGTGCCTGCACATCTCGGCAATTAACTTTGCTAGTTCAGCATTTATATACAAATGTTGGAGAAAGTTTTTGCCTCCTCCAATAACATTTTTGTGCTTTGCTGTCACCGTGTGATTTTAATCACACATAATTGGTAATACTTCTCACCTTTTATATAATTAACATAATAAAGCTTCTGTTTTAAGCAGTGAATGGAGGTTCAGGGATCCTGTTACTGCCGGTGGCGACTGTGTTGGAGTGCACGTATATATCCTGCACGCTCACCAGGGACCGCTGGAGTTTGGTCTTGAATAAGTCACAAGTACAGTTTCAAGAAAAAGTAAGTGTACCCTTTGGGATTACCTGGATTTCTGCATTGATTACTAATATAATTTGGTCTGATTAGCTAAGTCACAACTATGGACAATATGTATTCTATTAAGCACACTGAGTAAACATCCACAGTGCAGGGAGAAAAAGTAAATCCATGAATTTAAATACTTTTAGATCCCCCTTTAACAGCAATTACCGCCACAAAACATTTCAGTTCATCATTATTTCTGGGATGCCTTGTGTACATCAGGCCATGCCACAGCATCGTGACAGGATTAAAGGGGTTAGTCACTTTCTGGCAAAATTGCTATAAATAAGTGTGCTTCATCAAAAGCAACTCTATAGATCCTCAATGCTTACCACCCCGTTTATCTCAAGACCCCTAATGTCCATGAAAATAACTGGTGCTCTCCTGCACATATGAATGAAGATGACAACAGTCACAAGATTTAACCACGTTCCTTGGCTGTTTCCACCACAGCACCATCCACTTCTGTACATACGTAGGCAAAGGTCCTTTTACTACCTGTACCCACGATGAACAAGTTCATCACCGCACAGATGTTGATGGAGGTAGGGGTGGGGGGGCAGTAGGGAAAGCTGTTACATGATTAAACCATGTGACCACTGCAGTTTTCATTCGTATGGATGGGAGAGCATATAGTCAGTGTTTGCTTTGGCAAGAGGGCACATTGAGATAAACAGTGTGGTAAGCACACAGAATCTATAGGGTCCCTTCTAATGAAACTCATTTATAGCAGATGAAAAATTGTGCCAAAAAGTGGCCAACGCCTTTAAATTCAGGGTTCTGACTTGGCTATTCCAATATACAGATCTTCGTGTCATGCACTACTGCCCTTCTATTCACTGGTTAGATAAACCTCTGGCAGCCATAAGGCAGGATGCTCCTTTCCCCATGCTTCACCAGTTGGAAGGAGTTTTGCTGCTGGTCTGCAGTGTTCCTGCACTTGGGCTACAAAGTGACACTTCTTTCTCATCTACGCATAGAACATTTTCCCAGGAGGATTGTGGATTGTCCAGGTAGTGGCAGTTGGGCCCCAATGATTGTTTTTGGACAGCAGCAGCTTCCTCCTTGAACACCATTTTGGTTCAGTTTTTGTATAATAGTAGATGCATGAACCGGTTTTTGCAGCTTGTAGAGCTTTCTGTAGGTCTTTGGCGGTTATCCTTGGGGTCTTTCTCACCTCTTGCAATATTGCCTGCTGTTCTTCTTGACCTTAACAGGACACCTAGGGTCAGCGGCTACAGTCCGGTAGATATCTGTCTATCCATGGACTGATGTACACCTAGGGTCAGCGGCTACAGTCCGGTAGACATCTGTCTATCCATGGACTTTTGTACACCCAGGGTCAGCGGCTACAGTCCGGTAGATATCGGTCTATCCGTGGACTGATGTACACCTAGGGTCAGCGGCTACAGTCCGGTAGATATCTGTCTATCCGTGGACTGATGTACACCTAGGGTCAGCGGCTACAGTCCGGTAGATATCTGTCTATCCATGGACTGATGTACACCTAGGGTCAGCGGCTACAGTCCGGTAGATATCTGTCTATCCATGGACTGATGTACGCCTAGGGTCAGTGGCTACAGTCCGGTAGATATCTGTCTATCCATGGACTGATGTACACCTAGGGTCAGCGGCTACAGTCCGGTAGATATCTGTCTATCCGTGGACTGATGTACACCTAGGGTCAGCGGCTACAGTCCGGTAGATATCTGTCTATCCATGGACTGATGTACACCTAGGGTCAGCGGCTACAGTCCGGTAGATATCTGTCTATCCATGGACTGATGTACGCCTAGGGTCAGTGGCTACAGTCCGGTAGATATCTGTCTATCCATGGACTGATGTACACCTAGGGTCAGCGGCTACAGTCCGGTAGATATCTGTCTATCCATGGACTGATGTACACCTAGGGTCAGCGGCTACAGTCCGGTAGATATCGGTCTATCCATGGACTGATGTACGCCTAGGGTCAGCGGCTACAGTCCGGTAGATATCGGTCTATCCATGGACTGATGTACATCTAGGGTCAGCGGCTACAGTCCGGTAGACATCTGTCTATCCATGGACTGATGTACACCTAGGGTCAGCGGCTACAGTCCGGTAGACATCTGTCTATCCATGGACTGATGTACACCTAGGGTCGGCGGCTACAGTCCGGTAGATATCTGTCTATCCATGGACTGATGTACACCTAGGGTCAGCGGCTACAGTCCGGTAGACATCTGTCTATCCATGGACTTTTGTACACCCAGGGTCAGCGGCTACAGTCCGGTAGATATCGGTCTATCCGTGGACTGATGTACACCTAGGGTCAGCGGCTACAGTCCGGTAGATATCTGTCTATCCATGGACTGATGTACGCCTAGGGTCAGCGGCTACAGTCCGGTAGATATCTGTCTATCCATGGACTGATGTACGCCTAGGGTCAGCGGCTACAGTCCGGTAGATATCTGTCTATCCATGGACTGATGTACACCTAGGGTCAGCGGCTACAGTCCGGTAGATATCTGTCTATCCATGGACTGATGTACACCTAGGGTCAGCGGCTACAGTCCGGTAGATATCGGTCTATCCATGGACTGATGTACACCTAGGGTCAGCGGCTACAGTCCGGTAGATATCGGTCTATCCATGGACTGATGTACACCTAGGGTCAGCGGCTACAGTCCGGTAGATATCGGTCTATCCATGGACTGATGTACACCTAGGGTCGGCGGCTACAGTCTGGTAGATATCGGTCTATCCATGGACTGATGTACACCTAGGGTCAGCGGCTACAGTCCGGTAGATATCTGTCTATCCATGGACTGATGTACGCCTAGGGTCAGCGGCTACAGTCCGGTAGATATCGGTCTATCCATGGACTGATGTACACCTAGGGTCGGCGGCTACAGTCCGGTAGATATCTGTCTATCCATGGACTGATGTACACCTAGGGTCAGCGGCTACAGTCCGGTAGACATCTGTCTATCCATGGACTTTTGTACACCCAGGGTCAGCGGCTACAGTCCGGTAGATATCGGTCTATCCGTGGACTGATGTACACCTAGGGTCAGCGGCTACAGTCCGGTAGATATCTGTCTATCCATGGACTGATGTACGCCTAGGGTCAGCGGCTACAGTCCGGTAGATATCTGTCTATCCATGGACTGATGTACGCCTAGGGTCAGCGGCTACAGTCCGGTAGATATCGGTCTATCCGTGGACTGATGTACACCTAGGGTCAGCGGCTACAGTCCGGTAGACATCTGTCTATCCATGGACTGATGTACACCTAGGGTCAGCGGCTACAGTCCGGTAGATATCGGTCTATCCATGGACTGATGTACACCTAGGGTCAGCGGCTACAGTCCGGTAGATATCGGTCTATCCATGGACTGATGTACACCTAGGGTCAGCGGCTACAGTCCGGTAGATATCTGTCTATCCATGGACTGATGTACGCCTAGGGTCAGCGGCTACAGTCCGGTAGATATCGGTCTATCCATGGACTGATGTACACTGAGGTCTTTAGCAATGCTTTTGTAGTCTTTTCTAGCTTCGGGGGTCTCTGTAACACGTCTTCTGAAAGCAGGGTTCACACTAAGCAGTCTTCAGAAGAGATGTGTCTGTAATTAGGTTTTGTGTGCCTTTATCTGCAGCACAAAGCATCGGTGAAGCCCACTATTCCAATTTCATTTCATTTCTTTAACTGAAACACTTTTTGCTAATTAGAGAAGTCATTAAGGCGGATTTTACTCAGTGCTTCTCTAACCAACTAAGACTGACAGGAAGCCTAATGGAATGAAAGCCAAGGAGGTCTCGTTCTTACATATTAGATACTATGGTTCTGTCTTGGTTCCTTCCCTATGCAGTTTTCTACATAGAAGACAGACACCAGAGAAGGAGCCGACACAAGAAGTTTGTGTGCTACTAGTTGTGTTTGTATATAACCGTGCCTTAGGGAATAGTAATCAATGCAGAAATCCAGAGAATTCCAAAGGGTTCACTTACTTTTTCTTGCCACTGTATCGTCTTGTAAAGGTTGTATTAGGTTTTCCTTACCTCCAGGACTCCATTACATCCTGTGGTGAGGAAACTATCCATTCTCAAGCTTTGCTTTCGTATGAAACCAAAAGTTGCCTAAGGCCGTCCCCACTTACCGTGCGAAACAGATTCTAACAGTAAATTTACATTTGTTTAGAAGTTTCATCTTAAAGTCATACTTTGCTCTAAATGCACTGGAAGACCATTTATAAAAGAGGAGATGAACACTGAACATAGGTCAAGGATATGGGCTACATTATGTTGCCTACAAACGAATACAAAGTAACCTTTGTGCTAAAGCCTGTATCCACTTATTAGCCAGATACAGGAGTTTTCTTCCCTGTTTTCCTAAATTGACAATAGAGAATAGTTACAGTTATGAGAGGATATTCCTCCTGCAATTTACTAAACTTCTGAATAGCCAATATGATTAGATCTCTACTATCCGCACATCAGTACATGATGGCGTCCGGGTGACCGGCCCTATAAGAGCTGCAGAACAGCGATTTCCCACAGCTGATAGTTCTAAACCAAAACGAAAAGAAACAAATACAACCATGAAATAAAAAGGACAACTGAATATACTGGTGAAGTATACATTGGTGGCCTATACCTCAGCCGGGGCCAATATATACATTGTACGGAATTCAGGAGAAAGGGGAAATGTAATTTATATATTTAATGAACACAAAGGTTTGGTCCGGTGTCGCCAGTAGAACAAAGTGTGATTGTTCCCAGCAAGAGAAACCAAGTAATCTTGTAGATAGGAGAGCTTGTAATGGCTAACAAAAATACATGATGTTACAGCGAGCTTCCGAACCAACGCAGGGTTCTTCTTCAGGCTTAAATGGAATCGACAAGGAACAGATATGGATGGGATTGGTATAAACTTAAAGGAATACTGCAACAGAAACACAAACATTTTTAAGCTTTCACTCTCTTATCAGTGTCTAGTTAAAAAGTTTGTGTTTCTGTTGCAGTATTCCTTTAAGTGAATCATATCTACAAGATTACTTGGTTTCTCTTGCTGAGAACAATCACACTTATATATTTGTAATGTAACACATAAGTTTAAAGAAAAACTGAACCCTGTCCTAATGTTACGAAGCTGTGGTCACATCTATGACACATGTGGGTGATATCACATTCCACCCTAAGGCCTCATGTCCACGGGGAAAATCAGATCCGCTGCAGATTCTCCATGGAGAATCTGCAGCGGGTCCCTCCTGCCCCGCGGACATGAGCGCTGAAAATAGAAATTTAAAAGCATTTACCCATCTGAAGCGGGCGGGGAAAGCCTTCTTTTCCTCACGGCCGGATCTTCTTTTCCGGCCGGCGGATGAATTCGTCACGCCGGCGGCACGTCGCCGGCACGTCGGCGACGTGCCGCGCGCATGCGCCGGGCACATCCGCCGAGCCGAAGCAAGAAAGATCCGGCCGTGAGGAAGAGAAGGCTTTCCCCGCCCGCTACGGTTGAGTAATTCTTTTAAATTCCTATTTTAGGTCTCCCGCGGATCCGGACGGCTTCCATAGGCTTCAATAGAAGCCCGCGGGAGCCGTCCCCGCGGGAGACCCGCATGAAAATGGAGCATGGTCCGGATTTTTTCATGCTCCATTTTTTTTAAAATCCCTTTTATTGACCATCCGCGGGTATTTATCTACCCCGCGGGTGGTCAATGCATCCCTATGGGGTGCGGATCCGCGGGCAGAAGAAGAGTTAAAATCCGTTGCGGATTTTAATTCTTATTTTGCCCGTGGACATGAGGCCTAATACATATGTTCTAAGCCAGTTCATCAGTCAGTAATACTATGATGCATAATAAAAATGTATAAACATCTAATATTATTGGGGATTTCAATGATGGATGTCTAAAGTGTTACCGGTAAGAAGCATCCTTATGTATTGTACCAGAAATGTGTATGTATGTTCAGAGGCACAATCTACTAGGCAGCAACATGATACTGTGCAACAACTAACCAGCAGACAAGATCCTGCATCAGATAGGACTAAATGTAGAACAGCAGCGCCCTCTAGTGCTCAGAACATGCAGATCCCATTCTCTCCAGCAGTGCTGATAAACTTGCTGATGAGCTGAGGTGGTAAAGTAGGGATATAATGATAATAAGACAGACACTCCCAAGTACTAGAGAAATGGGATGAGCAATCCTTTTGTGCAGAAGGGTCAACTTCACTCTCCTTCACCCCGCAATACTACACTTCATTATTCATAAGTTCATACTTATAAGATCTCCATCCAGTTTTATTGTTATAAAAGAAGATAACAGTGCTCTGGTCGCACCAGTCTGGATATTCTGAACATCTGATAGGATAGTATTCCAGGGTTAATAAGTTACTTGATAGATATGTGATAAATGCAAGATCAGTGGTGGTCCGACCCCCAATGCAAGCCCATAGCAAACTCCTCCCAGCCGTTATCTTACGGCTGGGGTGAAAGGGGTTCCAGGTTCAACAGTTCTGGTAATGGGTGGGGGTCCCAGCAATGGAACCACCACAAATCTAATGCTTCAGACTGGAACACCCCTTTAGGTTTCTAGCAGAAACACCAAAGGACTCATCAATATTGGTACTCTGGGAACCATAGTTGTGGCAAACTAGTAAATTAGCTTAAATAAGCAGGTTTTGGGTTCCTTTATTCAATTTAGTTAGGCCACCTACACATGGGCAGACTTTTACTACGGAATCCGTGGCGGGCGTCGGCACTGTATATCCGCACCAAAACCCGTCTATAGCATGCTATGGAAAAACACTTTTTCCTGCACACTTGCGGAAACCAATTGCATTTTTTGCAAGCGGGGGGGGGGGGGGGAGGGGTCCCAGCATGCTCCATTTTCGCACATATTCTGCGCGGACTGTTTCAATGGAAGGCGTCTGATCCACAGCCCGTCCGCAATGAACATTGCAGACAGGTCACGTATTACACATCATTGCCTAGCGACAATGCAGGAAGGATAAACATTTGAAAAAAAAATTGTACTGCGCATGTCCGTCGACGGCTCGCTGTGATCATCCACAGTACAGAAAAAGCAGCAAAAGCACAGGTGCGCAGGGTCGCCGGCCGCGGTCAGAGCCAGAATCCACTGCGGGGACCCGTAAGCAGAATCTGCCTCTGCCATGTGCAGCCTTATGCTGGAGACTAGAACTAGGGAACAGATCTTGTACTTTAAAAGCCATTAAAAGGCTCTGATTCTCCCCTTCAATCAAAGTGCATTCACCACTAATGGACAATCTGTCCGACTCCTTAATGCTCGCTTCTTGATTTTTCTTAGAAAATTTAAGTCAATACTATTACACAAGCTAAACTTCAATGATATCAACTTCACATGGATCCATTTTGAGCCTTTTCAATTAGAAATGTCATAAAAGAGAGCTGAGACCATATCGGTCCCATAAGAAGAGGTTGCATCCCCTCATTCTCCAGATTGTGGAGTCCGGGCAGTCAGATCTTACAGAGCTAGAAGAAACTCATCATACTACAACTCCAGTAAGACATCCCATGATCAGGAAGCAATAATGGTACATGGAAAGTACTACACAATTCAACATAATACAATCGGATTAACTGTAATGAGTAATTGTCTTAACAGATTGCCTATTTTCAAGGTTAATTTACCTAAATTCAGAATGATGACACATACAGTACAGTATTTATAAGGTATGTATAACATTTCCATGAGCCACCAATGTACTACAGAAAAATGGACAGTATAATCTGCAGACCGTAACGTCGTTGATTGCTATTATGAAGCTGCAGTGTAACAATTTTAAGGCAATTTACAGGTTTTCCAAGACTATGGCTCAGAGCTGGTCCAGCTTACCAGTGTACCCCGAGTCTGAGCCGGGCCAGGGTAAGCAGAGGAGGGTAATAAGCCACTGGCCATGTGGACTTAAAAGCAGTTCTATAATACAACAAATGACAAGATACAGAAGGGAATGGGGTATTTTCCAAATGGTTCCCGTAGATCTAATCAGTGGACATGCCCATCAGGATTTAGCATGCTCGAGAATGCATGCACTGTACATATGTAACACAGAGCTCAACATTTGTATAAATGCCCAAGGTCTATTGTTCATTATTCTTACCTTCAGGGTTCAGTTCTAATGTCATAGGCAGCAAAAAGGAGGGGGAAAAAAATCACAAAAAGGTAAGAAATGTTTAATAAAAGAACAGCTGTGTAAACTTTAGGCCACTTTAGTTGGAAAATAGCATAGAACATTGGAAAATGGTTAATCCAATAAAGATTAGCTACTAAATGGAAATTTAATAAGCTACAGAAAGATGAGGTAAATAGGCTACGAACAACTTCAAGCCTTTTACATATAGAACAATCTGCAGTGCATTTCTCTTCCATTCAGCCCCTCCAGCCATGGAGACCCTCACAAACCCCCATTACATACAGCAATTATTGACAGGCGGAAGCAAGCTTAATAAAGCCAGAGTAATGTTAGCGGCAAATCCATAGCTTGAATCCACGATGTGTACGCGGGATCATATAACACTGCGCCAGCGTCCTCCGGCTCCGCAGGAGCATAAAGCCCAGGTTATACTTATTATACGTGAAGCTCAAATTCACCTTCTTAATAACTCAATATCAGATACAGCCACAAAACAATAAAGAGTAAACTGCCACTTCTAGTTCTCTCATTCTTCCCTTTCTTCTGGCACCTTGTTAATCTAATTCATATTTCTTTTGTAACTTTTACATGACTTTTTCTTATGTTCATTGTTCTGATGTAAGAATGAAAACTATAACAAATACAATTTAAATAATAAACTATAAGACTATCAGCCACCTTCGGGGGTGGGGGTGGGGCAACAATGCCTGACCTCCCTGACTGCTTCCTTAATAATCTGTCATAGAGAATACTGCGCAGTGATTCACAGCTGCAAGGTTGTCTCCTTGCTGATCCACACCGTATGATCACCGAAGGGCAGGAAGGGAAGTTTACTAATGGTATTGTAAGAAAATGCCCTATTACCACACTTCTTGATGTGCGTTACAACAGTTAAAGTAAAGTGAAGCCTCAGAACGTTATGCCATGTATGCGCAGAGTTCTATTAAATCACCAGATGCTACCAATAAATGGTCACTATTAATTGATAGGCGTGTCCTATAGTTAAAAATCCAATACTTTACTGGGTAGATTGTTGGCACGACGAGCTTCCTGCCAACTCATAGGGTACAACCAATGTATGATCCTCAAAATGAATCTTGGTGCAGTTAAGTGACCTGCCTATAGGTTTATGGAGATGATCACTGGTACTAAAGGGTTATGTCAATTCCATTATAGGTGTGGGGGGGGGTTACAAATGAGCTCCCTATTAATAAAGGCACTGAAGACTTTCCATGTATACTCTTATTCCTAACAATCTCACATAAACAAAAAAAATCATGTTAATCAAAAACTGCTAATTGAAGGGCAGAAAGAATAATTAAAGTTCACTTTTTATTGAAAATTGATCATTTGAACGTTTTTACAACCCGTCGAGCCTAAAATATACAATGAAATGGCATAGTGAACCCTGTAATAGATACATGGAACATTTCTAAAGCTGAAAACATGGCTGAAAGTTATATAAGAAGAAGAAATATTGTTATCTGTCCCTCAATCCTCTGGAACATGATTGTGGCAACGTGTCGCTGTAATCTTGGTATTCCCTCGGCACAAATTGTTTCAGAGCCTGCAAACCATTGTATGTGTCCATATGTAATGGAGAGGAGTAGAATGTAGATCGGTTAATGTCCCAGTATCTTTGGAATCATGTAGTTTGATAAAGTTCAATGTCTGCAGTGCAATTCGCAGTCTGCAGACAGAGTTTTCCATTCCCTTATTTTTTGGATGCGGACAGGCCACTGACGTGGGTACAGTGAACATTAGAATGCATCATGAACAGGTCTTGTGGGCATCATTCTTCAGACACCGTGCTCTGCTGGCTGAAGTGAGCGGATGACTGGCTGCAGCGGTCATGTCTCTGATGATGGTGACATCATCACTGCAGTAGGAAGACCGGTGGGGTCCGGGTACAGGTGGAAGGAGAGCAACGAGGGAACGGGCGTAGGCGCAGCTCTGGGATGGACGAGGATCCTTCTTTCATTTATCTGGCTGCACCAAAGCATTCTACAACAGTATTTTGTAGATCAAAATAGCAGGTTTTAGCTTAAAAATGCAAAAAAGTGGACTTTGATCATTCCTTCCCTGAACCCTTCAATGATTCTTGGGGACAAATAGGCAGGTGACACTCTCCTCTAAACACTTTCTCTGACCTTCCTTTCTAGTGCTGGACCTGTATTCTGCATAATATTGACACTCCGCTTCTCCAATTCAGTACTTGGTAAATATACAAAAGCTTTGAAGTAATTCTGCCCGGTGATAGATTCAACATAATGCCCTTCAATTAACTTCCAACACAGTAGAGAGAATGCGACAGCACAAGCTGAAGCCAAAGTAATGACACGGATGTGGTAAGCATTCCAGGTCTCAAAGATTGTTTTTGCCTCTTGGCATTCAAGTAGTTAAACTAACTTATTTTCATGTTAAGGGGTCATCACAACATTTCAAAACTGCTCAGAGCGATGGCAAAACATAAAAAAGCCATAGTTTCCTTACTAGACCCCCCTTGACCTTCACCTCCTGCCGCAGCACGGATGAGGTCATTACACAGGGACATACATGTGACAGCTGCACTTAAAGGGGTTTTCCAATTTTTTATTTTTTTTTTGAGTCCCTGCTACCCATGTGTAAGAATAATTAACCATCCCATACCCACCTCTCCTGGTTCCCTGCAGCATCAGCACCGCAGCTCCGAGCAGAGATTAAAAAAGAAAGAAAAACTTTTACAGCCCTTTTAATGACCGGCTGAAGTGAGCGGATGACTGGCTGCTGCAGTAAGAAGACCGGTGGGGTCCGGGCACAGGTGGAAGGAGAGCAACGAGGGAACGGGCAAGATAGGCACAGCTTTTCATGTTTTACCACCACTCTGAGCAGCTTGCAAATAGTTTTCTTCCCCTGGGATGACCCCTGTAATGCTGCTATGGAAGGGCTTCGTATAAGCTCTGCGGGTTCAATTACAGATTCCATCAGATTTCAAGGTATTTTCAAACATTTCACCTTACAAAACAAAGCAGAACACAATGAAGGTCAACAGCAGTGGTATCAGTTATATATCCCACAATGCACCATGGTCTCCATCATAAACAGAAGGCACCACATAGATGTGAACACATTACTTTACATTTTTATAGAAATGCAGGATAGAAACTTCATCCTTTCGATTCATCTTACACTGTTCCCTATTGAATTAGGTTACGAAGTGTATTTTTCGGGTTGCTTTGTGGTTATATGGATAATTCTATGTTATTTAGGGTCTTACCATTAATATTTTAATCTTAAATGCTGCAGTATTTGCTCTAAAATCTCCTTACACATGGCATCCAATGCAGATAGGATTTACCAGCTATGGGGCATACAGAATAAGAGTGTAGACTCGGTGCGCCTTCGCAGGTGCCATACTTCCATCACATTGACCCTAACAGTAAGTAAACACTGGAGGACAATTGGCCCTCGACCGACTGCTTCTATGGTAGGAATGCTGATTGTGTCAGTAATGTCTATGCCCTTATATACCAGGATCCCCGTAGGAGTCGGCGGTGTCGGGGTGGACAGGATTTAGTTTATATGCTTTACCGTCTTTCAGGTCACACAGCAGATCAGCTGTGAAGGATAAGGCGTCTGTGTATTAGCAGCTTTGCTTCGGCTCAGACCTCGTAGTACACAGGTGATCAGTGGGAAGTTTTTTGTACCTGGTAGGTGCTTTTTTTTATAGAGATTTTAAAAGGAGAATAAAGCAAACACTCAAAAATAAAAACCATTTTCCATCAGCCCACATGACAGACGTTACATCATAGTTTATGATCCTCCTAACAACATGTTACACGAGTGATGAAATCTATGTAGACAAAGCATTCGCTCCTGTACTTGGATTATATGGGCTGTGAGTGCCGATATGTGCCGGAAATATCATTTTACATATGTAATCTAAGTCACATGGTACTGCTAATCTAATGAGAAACAGATAGGACAGACCCGAGTCCAAGAGTTTATGTGAGTGAGGGATCCGCTCCATAACGAACACTGCAGTACGGACCCTTCTGGACACAAACGCCCAGAGCACCCCGTGTTCCTGGGATGTAGTAAGACGTTACCTTGTATAAATAACCATACCTAATGGTGCTGGCACTCTTCACACCGACTATTCTGTTTTTATGTCAGCAGAACGACACCAAAAAGGTCACTTTAGGAAGTACAATTGGTTGGCAGTGAGGCTTTGTTGTTCTTACTTTTTAACTAGAGATGAGCGAGCATGCTCGTTTAGAGCAATTACTCGATCAAGCATCGCTTTTTTTCTAGTAACTGCCTACTCGGGTGAAAAGATTCGGGGGGCGACAGGGGGTGAGCGGTGGGGCTGTGATAGGGAGAGGGTGGGGGGAGGGAGCTACCCCCTGTTCCCCCGTGCTGTACCCCGCTCCACCCCCCGAATCTTTTCGCCCGAGTAGGCAGTTACTAGAAAAAAGCGATGCTCGATCGAGTAATTGTCCTAAACGAGCACGTTCACTCATCTCTACTTTTAAATACAATCATTGTCAAAGAAAAAACAACAATCCCTCCCCTAGAAGAAGTTGTCGGATGGAATGAAACTTTCTCTGTATAAGGGCTCAAGCAGACGGCCAGAGGTTGGATCTCACTGTGAGAATTTTTGCAGCGAGATGCGACCCATGCCCCTGCAGTGACCCGCGGGTCACCTCCTCCGGAGTCTCCTCCTTCACTCTGCTATGTACCGGCTGCCGCCTAGCCAGGACATGCACAGAGCAGAGCCAGCTCATCAGCGATGACGTTACTGTGTGGGGCTCTGCGAGGCTCGCTTAGAAATAGGACACGCCACGATTTGTTTACCGCGCGACTTTTCACGTGGACAAATCACGGCGGGCTGCATAGGATTGCATAAACTGATGCGATCCTATGGCAGTGGGCATGGGCGGAAGTTCTGCGGGTAATCCCGCTGCAGAATTTCCGTCCGTGTGCATTCACCCTAATTGTAACGTTTAAACAAAATCAGAGCAAAAGGATTATTTATTGTGGAGAACTGACCCCTTGTAGGGAGACTCTAGGACCCTGCTGTACCGCCTCTAGCTTGGATACAAGATGTGATACGGGGGGCATGGAGGCTCTAGTACCCCATTATACTGTCTCAAGCTTGGATACAAGATGTGCTACAGAGGCATGGAGGCTCTAGTACCCTAATGTACCACCTCTAGCTTGGATACAAGATGTGATACGGGGGGCATGGAGGCTCTAGTACCCCATTGTAGTGTCTCAAGCTTGGATACAAGATGTGATACAGGGGCATGGAGGCTCTAGTTCTATTGGTGATACGTCTAGCCACAGGACAGGCCATTAAAGTGTGACAATGTTGTGGGGGCTTCCTGTGACCCCCTTATGTGTGCGGCCGAGCATTATCCTGCTGCCTCTTGGAAGTCGCCATGAGAGGAACACATGCAGGATGTCCTGCATGTGGATGTCCTGAACATATCGCTGAGCTGTCATTGTCCCTCATACCACTACTAGGGGTGAACGGCTGTCCTATGGGATGGCCCCCCCCGATCATCACACCAGCAGGGGGCAGTGTGCCGCATCACAGCAAAGGCAGAATTGAGGCGTTCACCCCAAGGTGTCCAGAAACAAATACAGCCATTGTCGGTGCCCCAACTAAACCTGGATTTATCGCTGACGACAACCTGGCCCCACTCCGTAGCAGTCCAGTTTAGTCATTCACCACACCACTGCAAATGGAGGTGACAGTCGGTGTCAAAGGCAGTATACATAATGGGCACCGTGAAAATAAATGTCCTTAAGCCAAGTGCCTGGAAATGGTTCCGGCAGACACAGGGGTGTAATGATGGCACCACCGGTCTCTGGACGGCAGACAATGAAACAGTTGAAGCTGCTTGCACTTGTCAGATGCTTCTCTCTACTGTTTGTCTGTCGGGGGTGTCCTGAGCCCGGTCACCTTGTGTCCATGTCCTCCCAACACCTCCTAACAGTCTGGTCAGAACGGCCGGTGGGGAACAATTCATCGATACGACCATCCAGCTTCTCACATCCCAATAATCACATCCCTCTCAGACTCTGGTAATGGGGTGAAATCTCTTCTCTGCGTAGTAGAGGCGTCTAGTGGCCAACAAGCTCTACACAAGCGGAAGAAGAGGTCACTACACACAAGGAGCCTCCAAGAGCCTCTTATAGGCCAAGGGGGGAACCACTTTTAGGGTCTCAGGTGACAAGACCGTCCATCTAATCACCACAACGTTCATCATTTACATATCTGCCCAAAGTATTGGGACGCCCACAAATCCTGAATTGTCAGGCAAAGGAGATATGTAAATTGGAGTGAGCATTAGGTTTAAATGGAGAGCATCATGCAGGAACCATCAGATGCCCCCAGGTGTAGAGCTGACAACGGGGTTCGGTGGTGGGATGTCACCGACCAATTAGTACGGGACATCACAGCGCTTTTAGACCTTGCAAAGTCTATTGTTGGCCATGTTATTCAGAAATTACAACCATCTAGTGTGTGCGGTGCACCGACAGTCAGGGGGACCTTGTAAACTGACAGAACATAGGCAACGAGGCCTTGTACGAGCTGTGAAGGCATTATGCATATGGTGCACGAAAACACTCATTCAGGAGGTCTCACAGGCCATTGGAAAATCCGCTGGACCAGAACCATTCAGAGAGTCCGAACTTAATTTGTCCATCGACATAACCATAAGCTTCCAATGGATTTATCTTATTGTTACAGCTCAGATCCACTTAAACAACATGTCTACTTGTTACAGTAAGTTTTAATATTTACTGTAGAGTAATGTTTTGGGGTAGAAGCCCTTCTTCATGTTAAAAAAAACATGCAACCCCAGGACAGTCTATTGAAACTGGTGAATCAACAAGGTAACTGTTGGGTGAAGGCAATCCTTAACTTCAATGGAGGCAGTTTATTATGTGAGTCATGACATCTGCTGCAATACCATATACGAGATGTGACTGAAAAGTTCTCGGCCCACCCATGAAATACTTGTCCTAGCCGAAAATGCAGATGGCGCCATTGTATAATGGCAGAAAGAGAGAACCCCCTAGGAAACCCTGAATCGAAAATTGGATTGCAAAGGGTTAAGGGACAAACGACTGTATGAAGGATAGTTCATCCCTCCGACAGCCTGAATCAGCTTGTGCGAAGGCCACTTTAATAAGCACCAATCTTGTTGATCTGCGCACGTCTCCTGACTCATGTCAATCTAAAAGAACCCAAAGTGAGAAAGGAAGTAACATAATAATACCGTGCTATCAACGTCACCAGTATATTAATGATAATCAAATGCTGGATATTCCACAACTATTAAGAGAGTCACCTGTGGGTGTGCTGTATGACACAACTGCATGTCCTTCAAGGTCTGCTGGGGGACAGTTTCCCTTCATGAACACAGAAACACTTACAGATTTAGACACTCCTGGCTCTGAAAAGCAAGAGAAGCAATATGTAAGAGGCATATGTAATAATCTAATACAAACATGTAAATGAATCCCATTGGTACATGAATACTATCATCACTTGACATTATACTATCAAAATACTAACGACCACCTGTCTGTGAGTGATGAGTGACTGTGTGAGTTACATGTGATGATGTCATCGTCATGTGATCAGTCACCAGGGCTATGAGCTCCGTCCCTGATCACATGACGGTCATGTCATCACAGGTCAGTCATCCCTATGCACTGAATGAGAGGATTCAGGCGGGCTACATCCCCCACAAACGCCTGCGGCCTCAGTTGCTATGGATACAGCAATACTCAGCCTGGCAGTTTGTTGCTGGTTGTGAGACAGCTGGACACCTGTGTGGAGAGTCCAATAAATGACACCCCACAAATGTCCACATACATAGCTGGCGGTGCATATTGACCAACAACATTGAAGCATAGTCCTTCACCACTATCTTCACATCTCCTGAACGTGATATCAGGTCATCTTAAGTGCTTATGCCGCCAACACCAGTCCAGCCTTCATCGAATTGTTAACTGTTCTCCAGGTGTTGAAACAAAGCATCGCGGTCGTGCAAACATGTCACCACAGAGGGATCAATGCTGTGGTGAAGCTAATGCAGCATACATGACAGCGAGCTGCCGAAGTTCATAAATCACATGCAGCTTATATGCGAAAGCAACGAGCAAACATGTCTCCTCAGTGAGCTGCTGAAGTTTGTAAGTCATATACAGCTCACGGAATTATTTTGACCAACTCCAATCCCTTTCACTATATTATATTGCGCCACCAGAAACACTGGTATTAGTACTTTAGTAAAAGAACAATTATACACTGTACAGGCTGAGACTATATAACACAGCCTTAGTCTAATTAATCAAACTACTAATGGCCGCTTGTCTGTATGTATGTGTGTGTGATTCTTATGCTCCACCCCTGGTAACATCATCGCTCTGCCCCCTGGTGAGGTCATCGAAGGTCTTACAACATATAGAAAACACAGAGTCTGTCCGATAGAAGAACAACACAGTTAGGGCTCTTAGAAGGGGAGGACAAAAATAACAAAATGAGAATACAACTAAGCCATTATTATCTCAGAAGACCCAACTCAGCAATCCTGATAGAACACACTGACCTACATTCACCACAGAGATTCGGTGGGCTAAAGGACCTGTGGTGATGTCACTGCTGTGGGAGGAGCCAAGCTGTGTGTGTGTGAATCAAGCTGCTATGTGTGTGGTGTGTAGGGATCATAATGGATGTACCATGTAGCAGATCGCCACCAGAAACACTGGTACTATAATTTCCTACACAACTCAGAAGTCCTGACAGAACACACTGACTTACCACCACCACAGAGATCTGGTGGGCTGAAGGACCTGTGGTGATGTCACTGCTGTGGGAGGAGCCAAGCTGTGTTTGTCTTGTGTGGTAATCAAGCTGCTGAGTGTGTGATGTGTAAGGATCATAATGCATGTACCATGTAGCAAATCACCACCAGAAACACTGGTACTATAATTTCCTACACAACTCAGAAGTCCTGACAGAACACACTGACTTACCACCACCACAGAGATCTGGTGGGCTGAAGGACCTGTTGTGATGTCACTGCTGTGGGAGGAGCCAAGCTGTGTTTGTCTTGTGTGGTAATCAAGCTGCTGTGTGTGTGATGTGTAGGGATCATAATGCATGTACCATGTAGCAGAGCTGTGTGTGTGATGTGCCACCAGAAACACTGGGACTAGAATGTCCTAATAATTACCAGTTGAGGTACGATTAAGCACTCAAACTAATGCGATAGCTCCTTACTGTACTGATTTGGAAAAATTTTGAGACTGATAAATTTTTGTTTTGACAAAGTTTGCTGCTTCAGTGTTTTTAGATCGTTTAGGCGTATGTTTCTATGGTTACTGTAGTGTAAAAAATATTTACAGTGTTGACCCTGTTTTTTCAAGACTTCTACACTTCGCCCTGACACGCTGGATATCAGCTTCTGCATACAATCCTGACTGATGACAACCCATTCTTCCTAATCCATGCTTGGAGTTTATCACAATTTCTGTGTTTTTGTTTGTCCACCTAATTTTTGAGGATTAACCACAGGTCCTCAATGGGATTGAGATCTGGAGAGTTTCCTGGCAATCGACCCATAATGTCAATGTTTTGTTCACCGAGCCACTTCGTTATCTCTTGTGGCATGGTGCTCAATCATGCTGGAAAAAGCATTGTTCATCACCAAACGTCTCTTGTATTGTTGGGAGAAGTCACTCCAGGAGGAGGTATTTCCATTCTTTATTTATGGCAGGGTTTATAGGCAAAATTGTGAGTCAGCCCACTGCCTTGGATGAAAAGCAACCCCACACATGAATGGTCCCAGGATGCTTCACTGTTGGCATGACCCAGGACTTATGGTAGCACTCACCTTTTTGTCTCCAGACAGTCATTCTTCCAGATGTACCAAATAGTCTGAAGGGGGCTTGATCAGAGAAAAAAACTTTACCCCAGTTCTCTGCAGTCCAATCCCCGTACTTCTTGCAGAATGTCAGTTTGTCCTTGACGTTTTTCTTGGAGATGCGGCTTCTTTGCCGCTCTTCTTGACACCAAGCCGTCCTCCACTAGCCTTCGCTCTACTGTATGTGCAGACGTACTGACAACAGTCTGTTCCCATTCCTGAGCAAGCTCTGCACTGGTGTTGAGCCAATCGCATAGCTGAGTCCTCTTTAGTAAGCGATCCTGGCACTAGCTGGACTTTCTTGGGTGCTCTGAAGCCTACTTCATCACAATTGAACATCTCTTCTTGAAGTTTTTGATGATCACATAACTTGTTGATTTTTACTTTGCAGTTCATTGCAGTTCATCGTCTGACTCTTCAGAACAATCCAGACTTAATGCAAATTGTCACCATAAAAACTGAAGCAGCAAACCAAATTAGTGTTAGTCTTAAAACTTTTGGTCCTGACTGTAGTTTACCAATAAACCACGTTATTGTAACACGTTCCTACAGATTGTATTTGCAGATCTTTAGACACGTTGAGAATCATATGTCCAATACTAATATTACATTTAAAACAAGCAAAGCTTCAGAGGGGTTTTGTCACAGTAAAACATTTCTTGTTCCTAATCCTCCCCAGTCAGTTCCCCTAACAGGTCATCTTCTTCCCGATGTTTTCCTGGTTCCTAGATCCCTACTGATTCTGCCGCTGAGGTAGCATACATTCACAGCCTTGCACTTCCGGCCAGGGCATCAGTAGTGTCGTAGCGTTCATTCCCTGGCTGGAAATGCAGGATCCTCAGCAGTCTGTCAAACACTCGGCGTGTGCGGACCCACGCCTGGGAATCAACCCCACTGGCCAAAGGGTGGAGGTGCGGCAGATGTAAAAAAGAGGAGAAGCGGAGACAAGGTGGGTTTTGCATGGAAAATTAATGTGCAATGTATATAGTCTATCACCGCTTATGCTAGGCAGGGCAGTAGAGTGGGAATGTAAAGTGCAGATTTTAATGACAAAACCCCTTTAATGGAGTGTGCCATCTGGTTTCCAACTTAAATTATTAATATAGAATTCATTAATTTAGTTTCGGAACAAACCAGGGCACCAACTTCCATTAAAAGATAAAAAATTATGGACGTTAATGTTTAGCTTGGTAACAGAAGCAAGAACAACGCCGAGGGAACAGCAAAGCCTGAGCAATCACAACAAATACACAACAAATAATCTGGTAGGGTTACAGGTAGAGATGAGCGAGCGTACTCGGATAAGCACTACTCGCTCGAGTAATTTGCTTTATCCGAGTATCGCTGTGCTCGGGTCTAAAGATTCGGGTGCCGCTGCGGCTGACAGGTGAGTCGCAGCGGGGAGCAGGGGAGAGCGGGCGGGAGAGAGGGAGAGAAAGATCTTACCTCCGTTCCTCCCCGCTCTCCCCTGCAGCTCCCCGCTCCGTGCCGGCACACGAATCTTTAGACCCGAGCACAGCGATACTCGGATAAAGCCAATTACTCGAGCGAGTAGTGCTTATCCGAGTACGCTCGCTCATCTCTAGTTACAGGCCATCATGGTCCCGTAGCATGAATTCTGGCTAATCTTTATTACTTACCAATGGAATGAAAGATAAATTGATCCTGAGTAAGAGCTAGAAAAGGCGAGACACTTATGGAGAGCACAGTCTTCTGTACATGGAGTCTGGCCCGTATGGAGAACTAAGCAGAAAAGAATGATAAAAAAACAATAAGAGAAGCAGTTTGACGGTTTTAACCTTATTCTACTTAGTCAAAGATGACCATTCATTGACCATAAATTAGCACAGACAAAAAGTACCAGAAGTTAAAGAGACTGTCCAGCCAATAATTTTTTTAAAGGCTCAGAATGGTGTAAAACAATGACATACAGTCACTTACCTTACCGATTTCCCATCGCTTCTGCTCCAAAGCTTCCCAGCCAACGCCTCCGAGAAGTAGACACGTGACTGCTGCAGTCAATCCCTGAGTGCAACGGTGATCTTCTATAGCCAGTGAATGACTGCAGCGGCCTGATGTTTGTGTTGAGGGGGACCAAGACAACCTGTTCCAGCCAGTGATTGGCTACAGCGGTCACAAATACCTTTCTACACTATTTCCAAGCCTTCCTAACAACAACGTAATCGGCCAGACAACCCCTTTAACATTCGAAAGCCATAACCGTGATTAGTTTCCATACATCGCTGTGCGTGATACAGAAGTTACCTCAATACAATGTTTGAGACATGATGGACATCCGACATGAAATGAAAAAAGCCAGTCTTCTAATATAAGAATTAACTGCTTTCACAAGGAGTCATGAAGATATACAGATATGCTTTCTATGTATATGAAATCTATGGAAGCCACAGTTCCCACCAGTTTAAGCCTTCGGGATATCATATGGCTGCTTGTCTCTAATGATTTTGGTGAGGTTTAAAAAAAAAAAAAAAGGCGTTGGCACAAGGTGTGCGGAGATCTCAATGCTCGAGTCTGCGAGTTTGGACTTTCTGATTACGTTTTTTCAGCTCTACTGTTACTAGAATTCTAGCCCACTCACACCAGTGACGCTGGGTCAGACATTTTCAGTAATGCAAATGTGAGTGGTTGCAAAGGTGTTTTGTGGCTCCATAGGGAACTCCATTAATGTAATCTTCTGATCGCAATCTATGACATGTTGGAAGTTAATTTCTGATTGGGGCCTCGTGTGGCGCAGTGTTAGGACTGCATTCTGCTGTCCTAAGCTCTCACTCACGACCTGAAGGTTGCGCATTCAATCCCTGCATGGTTAAGGTATACAAATAACAAGTCCCGCCCCCCCTAAATTTTAATTTCTTGCATACAGATTCTGGAGGTGCTGAGCTATACACTACATGTCCACCAGCACTGGCAGGCTTCAGTGTAGGTTTCTATACACCTGTGGAAATCTGCTATTAACTTGGAGTTTATAGGATCCCCTAATGAACCTCTACATATCAGAAGCATGTCTATTGCCATACCTTCTAGGTGTCTCCTTAAGGAGAAATGCTACGCTTCCTTCAGTAGTGATGGGGAGCAAAAACCCCAAAACACCACCTGTATTCTGACTTGGTTTTGAATTCTCAGTAATTGTTACAAGGCTTGTATAACAAGTCTAACATTGACCTGCAGGTATGCTGCCTTCTAATAGGTGGCGCTGCAGAGGTATTGTTCTATCTTCCCTATTTGCATATTTTCCAGAGGAGCATGAATGGCCTTATAAGTCTCCTTCCTCACCTTCTAGGTGTCTGCTTAAGGAGAAACAATACCCTTCCCGACCATTACCATAAATCATCTAAAAGTAGTCAACCCTAAATAGAATACTGTACAAAACTGACATTATGGCCATAGTTTTCCAATAGAGCCAATGCTACGACTATTTTCTACAACTCACTAAATAACACACACATTGTCCTTGATCCCAATGTTCCATTTTGGATAATTAACTGAGTCGGCACACACAGGTTAAAAACGTTCCCTTATCTCCCAATGTCAAGTAACATACTCAGAGTCTGAAGTGCACTCTTGGAAGAAAGCCCATGACATTAAGGCACACAAGCGCATGCAGAACACAACCCTTGTCTATGGCATTACCTTTCCTCATTCTGTAAATGACAAGGTGTGTTTACACAGTACTTATACATCTATCAGGGGCAGAGATTTGGCAGGACATGTTGGCACGCTTGTCCCCATGACAGCCTACAAACAGGAAATGGTAAAGTGAACGGTATTTTATTTCCTGAGAACCTGCAGGCACAATTCGAGGTAAACAGAATGACAGTCAAGGTGGCAACGTGAGACGGATGATTAGAGCGAGAACACAGAACAACTCAGAGCGGCGCAGGAAATAGGAGAGGGGGGTAAGATCTCTGCTAAGCAGCTATCGGCGCAATCAGCCCCCTTATAAAGACGGGTTTTAACTTTCTGGCATTTTGTGGAAAATAAACACCTTTCGCATTTCCACAGATTACAAAACATCTCCATTGAGTCAATCCAAAGAGTCACCTCATACCCCCGTTACACTCCAAACCCAGACACTTCGCAGAGATTCATTCTGCAGTAATTCTCTCCATCTCATGCTACCAGATTCTGGAGACGTAGGATGTGATCAAGTGGTCAGGTTTTTTGTTTATTAAAGGGGTTGTCCCGCGAAACAAAGTGGGGTATACACTTCTGTATGGCCATATTAATGCACTTTGTAATATACATCGTGCATTAATTATGAGCCATACAGAAGTTATTCACTTACCTGTTCCATTGCTAGCGTCCTCGTCTCCATGGTGCCGTCTAATTTTCAGCGTCTAATCGCCCGATTAGACGCGCTTGCGCAGTCCGGTCTTCTCCGTGTTGAATGGGGCTGCTCGTGCTGGAGAGCTGCTCCTCGTAGCTCCGCCCCGTCACGTGTGCTGATTCCAGCCAATCAGGAGGCTGGAATCGGCAATGGACCGCACAGAAGACCTGCGGTCCACCGAGGGTGAAGATCCCGGCGGCCATCTTCGCAAGGTAAGTAAGAAGTCACCGGAGCGCGGGGATTCGGGTAAGTACTATCCGTTTTTTTTTTCAACACATGCATCGGGTTTGTCTCGCGCCGAACGGGGAGGCTATTGAAAAAAAAAAAAAAAAACGTTTCAGCGCGGGACAACCCCTTTAAATCTAAAATCCCATTTTATGGACGTTTCAGAGTGAAAAACCTTAAAAGCAACAATATTGGGTAATTCTTAGTGGAACAGTTAATTTCCTGATCACCTTAAAAGGTCATAAATCTCTTAAAAAGGAAGAAATCAACCATTTTAGGTGTCAGATTTTAGTATTTGTTTTTAATCACTAGGTAAAGTGGAGTGAGCTGACATTAATCTGGATTCGGGGGTTTTGCCCTCAGTCAATACAATGCAGTTTACTGCTTGGTATGAGAGTTTTCTTCCTTTTGGTGGAGAGCAAATTTACAAACTTCAGACAAAAAAGGAACAAAGTAAGTCTACATAAACTGCCTAAAGACTCCGGGCACCTATGGGGGGCAAAGTGCTTTTCACTTAAATGGCTGTATTCTGGGCTGACAACTATTTTTGTAGTAGGACTTAATTAAAATAATTCTGCATCACTTGCCTCCTGCAGCTTCTACAGATCACTGTATATAGACGCTGCAGTCTTAGCGCCAATTAGTCATCAGTGAGTTAGGCTGGATTGATGGCTTATAGCCCTAATACACGGGACAACAGTTGGGTGAACGACTGCATGAGCGCTGACGTCACCGCTAAGGTCGTGCAGAGCGTTTACACTGAAAGACTCATCCCTGGGTTCTCGCTCAGCTCTTCACCTTCTATGTGAGAGAGGAACATTGACATGTAACGAGATCTAGGGTTAGCTTTATCGCGGACTGAAAGTTAGCAATAACGACAAATAGTGAGCACATTTGTTTGCAGTTATTTGTAACAATTATCACTCAAAGTCATGCGTTTGAATAGAGTCTGAGCGGTCATCATTACGTGTAAATGGGCCATTAGCGGTCAGCCCTCATCTCTCCTGTTCTGCACTTTTTATCCGGTCATTTATAACCGCAGCAAAGATAAACTTAGTTATGGTCATAAATTAGCTGATAAAAAGTGCGGAAGAGGAGAGAATATCTGGAAACTAAGCGGTCAGTCCTGCTTCACTGTCGGATCTCCTACTGAGACACACACTGCAACTTCTATATAAAGTGATATGTAGAAGCTGCAGAAGACAAATGGTGGAACAGTTTTAATTAAACCCTATTACAAAAAATGTCAGGCCAAAAATACATGCATTTAAGTGAAAAAATGCCCTCCAAACGGTGCCCAGAGGCTCTGATGTTTTCAGTGAAAGCCAGAATCACTCCCACTACCCCCAAAAATAGGAGGGGCAGAGGCAGAGGCACAGCTAAAGCATTTAACTGGGAGAACCCAGCAACTAGCTACTCTTACTTAGACTACGTCTAGGAGTCTGACATAACTTGTAGTCTAGGAGTAAATATAGTTATATATAGAGATGAGCGAACGTACTCGTTTAGGGCGATTTCGCAATCGAGGACCGCTTTTTTCGAGTAACTGACTACTCGGACGAAAAGATTCGGGGGGCGGTGTGGTGGAGCGGGGGGTAGCAGTGGGGAACAGGGGGGAGCTCTCTCTCTCCCCCCCCCCCCCCCACTCCCCTCTGCAACCCCCCGCTCACCCCCGGCGCCCCCTGAATCTTTTCGCCCGAGTAGTCAGTTACTCAAAAAAAGCGCTGCTCGATTGCGAAATCGCCCTAAACGAGTTCGCTCATCTCTAGTTACATAGTTTTCCTAATGTAGATTAGCTGAAGAAAATAATTGACGTCTCTGTTGTCGGGTCTTTGATGCATCTGTATTTAGTGCAAAATCTCAATTTGAAGTAATGGACAATTTGGGGGAAAGAATTTTTTGTGTATTTTTTAGATTTACATTTTCTTTGGTGAGCTATGGCATAAATACAGGCCTGAAATTAAACTGAACCCTTTTCATTGTGTATGCATTTGCTTCCATTATCATGTAGAAGAAAAAACCTGGACGTGGCAGATGGACCCATCATATGGGTTGTGATCAAAATATGTACTAAGGATGTTGAGTTTTCATGCGGTTTGTGTATAAAACGGTCATACAATTTTATTCAGATATGGAATGTGTAAGGGTTCATGGCCACGGGCGAGTTTTCACCACATGTGTTGCACAGCTGCGTGATATGCTGTGAATGGAGTCATTGAAAGTCAATGGACTTTCCTTGATCCAATCACATGTGCCTGTAGACACTGCCTGTAGATACGCACGAGAAATAAACTCGCAGCATACTCTATTTCTCTTCGTACCACGCAGCCTTAGCCCCATACATTGGTATAGACCGCGTATCAAACAGAGCGGGGAATTGAAAAAAAAGGTATCACGCTGCGCATGACCGCATGCCTGTAATACGCGTACATGCGCCATGCACTCGCAGCCATAAACGGTCTCTGACAGTCGTCCGAAGGCAGAGACAGTGTTTACAAATATTGGAGACCCGCAGTTTTACCGATACGTTAGTGGACATCAGACCTAAGAGGACTGAGGTGCACGTTGTTTGATAGCTAACCAAATAGAATTATAGATTCATTTACTAAGTCTCCAATGTATAGTGAAGCATAGATGGACAATGTATCCAAGTGGCGCAACATTCCCCGTTTTATTACAAGAGCATCTTCCTACTTCAGCAACATATGTGGCATCCAAACATGAGCATCTAAGAACTATGTACATTCAAAAACTGGGTGCAAGGGGTAGTTTTCAGGCTATTGGGGTAACACAAAGTTCTTCATTCCTATTGGATGTTAAAATCAATTATTCAATAACCTGGAAGGTCTGTTGATCCAACAACACACTGGCATTAGATGCCCAACTGATCCAATGTATCAGCATATGGTACTGAGCAGCTACGAGTACTATCAGCATATCCGAACTGTCGGCATATGGCACTGAGCAGCTATGAGTACTATCAGCATATGGCACTGAGCAGCTATGAGTACTATCAGCATATCCGATCTATCAGCATATGGCACTGAGCAGCTGTGAGTACTATCAGCATATCCGATCTATCAGCATATGGCACTGAGCAGATACGAGTACTATCAGCATATCCGATCTATCAGCATATGGCACTGAGCAGCTACGAGTACTATCAGCATATCCGATCTACCAGCATATGGCACTGAGCAGCTATGAGTACTATCAACATATTCGATCTGTCGGCATATGGCACTGAGCAGCTACGAGTACTATCAGCATATCCGATCTATCAGCATATGGTACTGAGCAGCTACGAGTACTATCAGCATATCCGAACTGTCGGCATATGGCACTGAGCAGCTATGAGTACTATCAGCATATGGCACTGAGCAGCTATGAGTACTATCAGCATATCCGATCTATCAGCATATGGCACTGAGCAGCTGTGAGTACTATCAGCATATCCGATCTATCAGCATATGGCACTGAGCAGATACGAGTACTATCAGCATATCCGATCTATCAGCATATGGCACTGAGCAGCTACGAGTACTATCAGCATATCCGATCTACCAGCATATGGCACTGAGCAGCTATGAGTACTATCAACATATTCGATCTGTCGGCATATGGCACTGAGCAGCTACGAGTACTATCAGCATATCCAATCTACCAGCATATGGCACTGAGCAGCTATGAGTACTATCAACATATTCGATCTGTCGGCATATGGTACTGAGCAGCTACGAGTACTATCAGCATATACAATCTATCGGCATATGGCACTGAGCAGCTACGAGTATTATCAGCATATCCGATCTACCAGCATATGGTACTGAGCAGCTACGAGTACTATCAGCATATCCGATCTATCAGCATATGGCACTGAGCAGCTACGAGTACTATCAGCATATCCGATCTATCAACATATGGCACTGAACAGCTACGAGTACTATCAGCATATGGCACTGAGCAGCTACGAGTACTATCAGCATATCCGATCTGTCGGCATATGGTACTGAGCAGCTATGAGTACTATCAGCATATTTGATCTGTCAGCATATGGCACTGAGCAGTTACGAGTACTATCAGCATATCCGATCTGTCAACATATGGTACTGAGCAGCTATGAGTACTATCAGCATATCCGATCTATCAGCATATGGCACTGAGCAGCTACGAGTACTATCAGCATATCCGATCTATCAACATATGGCACTGAACAGCTACGAGTACTATCAGCATATCCGATCTGTCAACATATGGTACTGAGCAGCTATGAGTACTATCAGCATATGGCACTGAGCAGCTACGAGTACTATCAGCATATCCGATCTATCAGCATATGGCACTAAGCAGCTACGAGTACTATCAGCATATCCGATCTGTCGGCATATGGTACTGAGCAGCTATGAGTACTATCAGCATATTTGATCTGTCAGCATATGGCACTGAGCAGTTACGAGTACTATCAGCATATCCGATCTGTCAACATATGGCACTGAGCAGCTACGAGTACTATCAGCATATCCAATCTGTCAACATATGGTACTCAGCAGCTATGAGTACTATCAGCATATCCGATCTATCAGCATATGGCACTGAGCAGCTACGAGTACTATCAGCATATCCGATCTGTCGGCATATGGCACTGAGCAGCTACGAGTACTATCAGCATATCCGATCTGTCGGCATATGGCACTGAGCAGCTGTGAGTACTATCAGCATATCCGATCTATCGGCATATGGCACTGAGCAGCTATGAGTACTATCAGCATATCCGATCTATCAGCATATGGCACTGAGCAGCTCTGAGTACTATCAGCATATCCGATCTATCAGCATATGGCACTGAGCAGATACGAGTACTATCAGCATATCCGATCTATCAGCATATGGCACTGAGCAGCTACGAGTACTATCAGCATATCCAATCTACCAGCATATGGCACTGAGCAGCTATGAGCACTATCAACATATTCGATCTGTCGGCATATGGTACTGAGCAGCTACGAGTACTATCAGCATATACAATCTATCGGCATATGGCACTGAGCAGCTACGAGTATTATCAGCATATCCGATCTACCAGCATATGGTACTGAGCAGCTACGAGTACTATCAGCATATCCGATCTATCAGCATATGGCACTGAGCAGCTACGAGTACTATCAGCATATCCGATCTATCAACATCTGGCACTGAACAGCTACGAGTACTATCAGCATATGGCACTGAGCAGCTACGAGTACTATCAGCATATCCGATCTATCAGCATATGGCACTAAGCAGCTAAGAGTACTATCAGCATATCCGATCTGTCGGCATATGGTACTGAGCAGCTATGAGTACTATCAGCATATGGCACTGAGCAGTTACGAGTACTATCAGCATATCCGATCTGTCAACATATGGTACTGAGCAGCTATGAGTACTATCAGCATATCCGATCTATCAGCATATGGCACTGAGCAGCTACGAGTACTATCAGCATATCCGATCTATCAACATATGGCACTGAACAGCTACGAGTACTATCAGCATATCCGATCTGTCAACATATGGTACTGAGCAGCTATGAGTACTATCAGCATATGGCACTGAGCAGCTACGAGTACTATCAGCATATCCGATCTATCAGCATATGGCACTAAGCAGCTACGAGTACTATCAGCATATCCGATCTGTCGGCATATGGTACTGAGCAGCTATGAGTACTATCAGCATATTTGATCTGTCAGCATATGGCACTGAGCAGTTACGAGTACTATCAGCATATCCGATCTGTCAACATATGGCACTGAGCAGCTACGAGTACTATCAGCATATCCGATCTGTCAACATATGGTACTGAGCAGCTATGAGTACTATCAGCATATCCGATCTATCAGCATATGGCACTGAGCAGCTAAGAGTACTATCAGCATATCCGATCTGTCGGCATATGGCACTGAGCAGCTACGAGTACTATCAGCATATCCGATCTGTCGGCATATGGCACTGAGCAGCTGTGAGTACTATCAGCATATCCGATCTATCGGCATATGGCACTGAGCAGCTACGAGTACTATCAGCATATCCGATGTGTCGGCATATGGCACTGAGCAGCTACGAGTACTATCAACATATCCGATCTATCAGCATATGGTACTGAGCAGCTACGTGTACTATCAGCATATCCGATCTGTCAGCTAATGGCACTGAGCAGCTACGAGTACTATCAGCATATGGTACAGAGCAGCTACGAGTACTATCAGCATATCCGATCTATCAGCATATGGCACTGAGCAGCTACGAGTACTATCAGCATATCCGATCTGTCAGCATATGGTACTGAGCAGCTACGATTACTATCAGCATATCTGATCTATCAGCATATGGTACTGAGCAGCTAAGAATACTATCAGCATATCCGATCTATCAGCATATGGCACTGAGCAGCTATGAGTACTATCAGCATATCCGATCTGTCAGCATATGGTACTGAGCAGCTACGAGTACTATCAGCATATCCGATCTATCAGCATATGGCACTGAGCAGCTACAAGTACTATCAGCATATCCGATCTGTCAGCATATGGCACTGAGCAGCTACGAGTACTATCAGCATATCTGATCTATCAGCATATGGTACTGAGCAGCTATGAGTACTATCAGCATATCCGATCTATCAGCATATGGTACTGAGCAGCTAAGAGGACTATCAGCATATCCGATCTATCAGCATATGGCACTGAGCAGCTACGAGTACTATCAGCATATCCGATTTATCAGCATTAGAGATGAGCGAGCACCAAAATGCTCGAGTGCTCGTTATTCGAGTCGAACTTTCAGTGATGCTCGAGAGTTAGTTTCGAGTAATGAACCCCATTGAAGTCAATGGGCGACTCAAGCATTTTTGTATATGACTGGTGCTCCGCTAAGGTTTTCATTTGTGAAAATCTTAGCAAATCACCAAAGTCATGTAAAAAACACAGAAATGGAAAGGGCAGGCGGGGAGCAACATGCAGGGCTGCATTTCGGGCTCCGAGGTCTCACTATTAAGCCACAATAGTGGCAAGAGTGAGACACCCCCCGCACTGTCAGCATAAAGATCGTTCTCCTCTGCCACAGCTGTAACAGCTGTGGCAGAGAAGAACGATATTAGCCCATTGAATTCAATGGAGCCGGCAATACAGCCGGCTCCATTGAAAGCAATGGGCTGCCAGCGAGCGCGGGATGAATTTTCGGGAAGGGCTTAAAAATATAAGCCCTTCCCTGAAAATCATCCAAAACTGTGTGACAGCTGAGAGCTGCCCTTGATTGGTCCCTGCGCTGAGCCAATCAGAGGCAGCCCTCACTCACCTATTCATGAATTCATGAATGGGTGAGTGAGAGCTGCCTCTGATTGGTGAGGCTGTGACCAATCAGAGGCAGCTCATTCAGCAGGCGTGGATTTTAAATCCCCGGCTGCTGAATGCTACTCACAGCAGTTCAGGAGAACTGCCAGCCAGCCGCGGCTGAACTCCGTCTGCCGGGACAAGGTGAGTATATATTTTTATTTTTTATTTTTACACACTTTTGGATGATTTTCAGGGAAGGGCTTATATTTTTAAGTCCTTCCCGAAAATTCATCCTGAGATCGCCGGCAGGCCATTGCTTTCAATGGAGCCGGCTGAATTCAATGGTCAGTGCTCGTTTAATCGAGACGAGTACCGTGTGGTGCTCGTCTCGAGTAACGAGCATCTCGAGCACCATAATACTCGAACGAGCATCAAGCTCAGACGAGTATGCTCGCTCATCTCTAATCAGCATATGGTACTGAGCAGCTACGGGTACTATAAGCATATCTGATCTATGAGCATATGGCACTGAGCAGCTACGAGTACTATCAGCATATCCGATCTGTCGGCATATGGCACTGAGCAGCTAATAACTGATGGAAATATGTAAATTCATTTATATAACTTTTAGTTATTAAAGTGAAAACAGATTGTCTTCCAATCAAGTAAGGGACAGGCTGAACAGGGAGGTATCATACCTACCTTAACTGTGACCGAAGGGACAGCGTCGCCCTCCACGGCGCCCTCTACAGCCTGCTGTGCAAAAGAAACACATATTGTAAAATAGCTTTGTGACTTATTTTAGTGGAACAAAGGCAAACAAATAACAGGGAGGCAGCTGCCACATGGACACTAGTCAAAGCGATCATATTATAGTACAGAACAGGATAAGATGAACTCAAACCAGTCATTTGAGCTACAAAATTGTAAGTCAGCTAAATCTAGATATATTTTAGGCATATATATAATATCTATATATACCCAGTTGAGTCCCATTATTAAGGCCACCTCCCACATCCGGCGGGGTGCAGCCCGTGAAGGACGTGACGTGTGGTGGGCTGGCTTGTTGGGTATATAAGGTGTGCGATAGGCTGCCTACTCACATATCACTCTTTGTGTCAGGGGTAAGGGCGCCTGCACGCGGCAGAGCCTGATTCCTCATATGGGAGCCTGCAGCGGTCGTCCGCGTGTACCTGTCTGTTTGCTTCTTTCTCTGTACTGCGGATGGTCGCAGTGCGCCCCCCTCAGACATGGGCACTACAGATTTTTTTTTGTTTATTTTTCCCGCAGTCTTGCTAGGCGATGACACAGAATCTGTAACCTGTCTGCACTGTTAATTGCGGCCGGACCGTCTGTGAGGACACCGCACTAAAATGGAGCATGCTGCGATTTTTCCTCCACTTGTGGTTTCCACAAGTATGCACGAAAAAGCATTTTTCCATAGCATGCTATGAACGATATTTGGTGTGGACGCCCGCAGCGGATTCCACAGCAAAAGTCCATTTGTGTGCAAGCAGCCTAAAAGGGGCAATTTATCACAGTTGCAAAAAGGGATGATTACTGGCTTTCGGACAGCGGTATTTCTCAAGCAGCGCAGTTTGTGAACTATTCGCATGCTGCTGTGGTGAAAGCGTATAGGGAGTGGCTGCATGGCACCATTGCGAAAAACCGACATGGAAACTGCGGAGCACCATGTGCCATTGATGTGCGAGGTGATCGTTGGCTACGAAGGTCTGCCAGGGGCAACCAATACGCTACAGTAGAGCAGCTCACCATGAAAATGAACCAGGGCGATACTAGATGTGTGTCTAAAACAACAGTTCAGTGGACCCAACTTTGTATGGGGCTCTGAAACAAAGGGTGGCCTTCTCCATTGGGTCACGTTTCCTGCTTCATCAAGCAAATGGATTTTGGGGTGTCAGGGGAGAAACATCAGAGAACAAACACCTGGCAACCATTGCTGGAAGAACACAAGCCGGTGGCGGCAGCGTTATAGTCTGGGGAACTTATTCATGGCCTTCTCTAGACTGCTCATCCGTGTGGAAGGTATTCTGAGCCGACTTGGTTATGAATCCATTCTTCCAGAGCCGTAAAACCATGCAAGCTGTTTGTCTACTCTGAGGCAGATGGGATCGTCCAGCAAGACAATGCGACATGTCACCGGCTAGAAATGTCTGACATTGGTTGGAAGAGCGCGACAAAGACTTCCAATTGGCCCCTAATTTCCCAGACTTGAACCCAACTGAGCATCTGTGAAAACACCTCGATCACTATGTTTGCTGTATGGATTCTCCCCCATGCACCCTCCAGCAGCTATGGGACACACTGCAGTCACATGACTCAGGACACCTGAGACCACCCACCCGCACCTTATTGAGTCACTCCTAGCGGCTATCTGTGCTGGATATTAGCTAGTGGTCATACTAATGTGACTCCACTTTGTATAATTACAAAAATGACAAATGTTATATGTGACAAAATTGTTGAATGGTGATTTTGCGTCACAAAATGATATTCAGTATTGAAAATGCTATTCTATACAAAAGGAAAAAAATTCAGTAATTGTTTATTAACAATGTGCATTTCCTACTACCACCAGCACAAGTGGGGGAGCGAAGTACTTATATATATAAGAAAACTAGCTGATATACCTGGCCTCGCCCGAGTTAATTTAATACAGGTGTTAACGTGTTGTTTGCACAGAAAATTTTATGAAGTCGAGCTTACTTTAGAGGAACCAAGGAATAAAATATGTATGCACAGAGGAGCGTTAGATTCTCCTCAGGCTGCATGTACCTATGTCCCTCTGCAGAATGTGCCACTCCTCCCACTCTCATTTAGAACCTAAACAATGCTTGTGACAAATTTCACACTTGTACTACACTGAGAGGTTAAATTACATAGGGGTGCACTTACTTTTGTACTTAGCATTGAATAATCGTGTTGTGATCCCTTTACTTTTCCTATTTAAAACCTAAAGCAAGATCATCCTAAATTTAATGTTTGTACGACATCGGGAAGTTAGAGAATTAGTGGCGAGTCAGTCAGTCAGTGAGTGAGTCAGTGAGGGCTTTCCCCTTTATATATATAGATAAGTCTTTCTTGTGACAGATGATTTTAAAAGAAGGAACTGAAGATCAGCAAATCTCACCCATGTGAATAAGCCCTTATGGTACATAAACACGTAGCATAATCAGGCCCAATGCCCACAGATTAAAATTCCGCTGTGAGATTTCGCGTGGAATGTCCAACGTTGCACGCTGTCATAGGATTGCATTAGTTTATGCAAATCTTTTGCTGACAGCTGCGATTTGACCACGTGAAAACTTGGGCGGTATTAAAATCGCGGCATGTCCCACTTTTGTGCGGGCCTAGCAGAGGCTCACACAGAAACGTCACCACTGACGCGCCGGCTCTGCACTGTGCATGCATGGCTGTGCACCAGCCGGCACATCGCTGAGCGGAGAGTGAAGACACCGGAAAGGTAAGCGGGAGGTCAATGTCGGGGCATAAATTACATCCCGCAGCGTAAATCTCACAGTCAGAATCCGTCCCGGCCGTGGGCATGAGGCCTAAGGGAGAATTTTCCCCAGCAGAAAATGCACACCAAAATCCATGTAAATTGATGCACAAAAAAATGCAGATTTTGGTACGGATCCGCATCAGAATTCACCCCTTCAATTAGTAAGAGGAAATCTGCTGCAGATCTGCACCAAAAACCAGGATCAAAATTCACACAAAACCATGCAGATTGTGATGAGAATTCTGTTTTAGATCAGCACCAAAATATACAGCTGAAAATCTGCTGTGGATCGACACCGAACCTGTTATGTGTGAACATACGAGTAAGATGAGGCTGCTCAGACAGCATCTTTGTATTCTGACATGTCCCAATGTTGCTAAATAGAGATGAGTGAGTATACTCACTAAGGCACATAACTCGAGCGAGTAGTGCCTTAGCTGAGTATCTCCCCGCTCGTCTCTAAAGATTCGGGGGCCGGCGGGAGGTGGGGAGCGGCGAGGGAGAGCGGGGAGGAACGGAGGGGAGATCTCTCTCTCCCTCTCTCCCCCCCGCTCCCCGCCGCAACTCACCTGTCACCTGGCCAGTCCCCAAATCTTTAGAGACGAGCGGGGAGATACTCGGCTAAGGCACTACTCGCTGGAGTAATGTGCCTTAGCGGGTATACTCGCTCATCTCTATTGCTAAACACTCCTGATGAATACCGATCCCGGTACGGGTCTGGGTGTTCATGGGTAGCTTAGAGCCATGGAAAGCCAAAGAATTCCAAAGAAAACCACAGTCCAATCAGTTAGCTTGACCTACCGTATGCATGATTAGTGTACATGGTGTTCTATCCAGAGGACCGCGTTAGTCGTGGAGATATGAATGTGTAGCTAGGAAACTGCAAAAGTGAGGAACTTTTAGTAGTACTGCGCTGCACTATGAATGACACGAGGAATGAGCAGGCAGAAGACTGGCATTTATGGCCATTCCGGAGATTATTTAAGATTCATTCATGATGTAGCTAGCTCCCAGTATATATAGGTGAGCTACTGTTACCTTGCTTAGCCATTTCTCTCTATCTGAACCTCCCGGCCTCTTTCCCTCAGATGGTCATGTGATCTCAGTTCTGACCAGCTCAGATCTACTTTAACAAAGTTATGTGATCGTTTTTTAGTCAATTTCTCAGCCTGTGTGATTGTGTTACACAGGACCTGCCTGTAAGAGGCGCAGTCATTCCTGTCACACTTACTGATGATGATCACACAGCTATAATAGAGGAGATCACAGCTCATCCAGCTGACTGTACATTTAGCATATTTACAAGACTATAGGGGCTAATGATAATAAGACTATCCCATCCTGCAGAAAGAAATGGCAGAGCTGCGCTGTTGCATCATGGTATGGATGTTAAAGTGAAACCAAAATCTTTCAGTATCTCAATGGTGGCTGATAAGGGGGCTACCCTGCAGGGAAATGGCTGGAATACACAGGGGAGACATCCAGAGTGTGACAGGCAATCAGATGAGGGAGCAGAGATGGAAAAATGTGTTTTCATCGGAGTGGCCCTTTAACTTCTTTAAAGTGACATGAGTAGGCGTGAAAAAAAAGTAGCAAGAATTCAATATGGCCGCCTTCATACAATTTTTTCCCCAAGCTTTTACTATTCCTGTAGAGAAGTCTATGGAAAATCTCATGAAAAAATGGAAGGACTCACAAACTACAATGAAAGACAAAGATGTGATACCAAGTTACTCACCGACACAGCATCAAGGACTGGAGATACATTAGCCAATAAAGTCAAATCGTCTTCTTTTTCAATTTTTGGCAAAATATCTATAAAAAAAAATAACAAAATCACAGGCTGAACCATATAAAAGGGTAAGAATATGAGTGAAAAGTTACACACAGAAGAACCCCAAGGCTGGGTTTCCCACATGGTGTATTCCTGGAGAAAGTCTTGCGGTTTGCCCACAGCAAAAAAAAAACGTGAGATTTCCGCCTTTTTTTAAGAAATCTCGTCCACATGGCTGGCCAATCCCGGGATTAGCGGCTGCAGGCGGAATTGGCGCAGCGAAATTCCGGACGAAATTTCCGTGGCAAATCCACCCTTTGTGAACACAGCCCTACAGTGTAGAAACAGATATCATCCATTTAGAATGAAAACCATAACTAATTATGAAAAACACAAACTTCAGGAATAGTATCGCCTCCATAGATTTTGCACCAGTCGGATCTTGAAAGAAGTCATAATCCAACCATGTCCACGCGGTCATGTACTGGGCAGCGGCCAGTGGCTTCTCCTTTTTACAGTATCAAACTTCATCTGCTTCACTTGAGTTCTGGATATCAACTATGAAGCAGCAACTATTTTCTTTTCTTTTGTAAGAAGGAGCATTAGTCTCATCACTGTTCAACAACCCATTGCATGTTTAAAATATGTCACGGTGCGACAATTGTATTCTAACGCAAAAAATATGTCAACTTTCTTTTATTCTCTGTTTATTATAAAATCCAATAAAAACTAATGAAAAGACAACTCATTTACCCAGGGCTTGAAATGGTTGACTACAGGGTAATCTGCCCAGTAAGGGCATAATCTGCCCGGCAACAAGCTTCTTTCCAATTGGCTGACGACAGGTAAAAAATGCAAAATAAACAACAAAGAGGGCAGCACCTTGATCCTTCTATATGTGTTTATCAAAAATAGAGAAATATAAATGACTCATCTGGCACCAGAAGGCGGGTGCCAACTCTTTGAGCCCACCCATTAGCAATCAAAGTCCAGCTAAACCTCAAATCTTAGTCTCCAGTATTCCGTGGAATCCGGAGAGCTGCACTTAAACTTGCCCCAAATCAACCCCAACAGAGGAATGGGTGCATATACACAAAACCATAGGAAAATTAGTGCACAATATGCACAAAAAAGTAGTTCCTCAGCGCTCTTATAGGACTAAACAATAGTAGCATTCAAAAGACTCTCATAAGAAAGTCCAATGAGGGCAAACCAGGAATTGCCAAAAATATCTCTTTTTTTGTCTTTTATGGTTTAATAAAAAAATATATATTTTTGGCAATTACTGGTTTGCCTTCACTGGACATTTCTCATGAGAGTCTTTTGAATACTGCTATTGGTTAGTCCTATAAGAGCGCCGAGGAACTACTTTTTTGTGCATATTGTGGGACAGTTGAAAGTTGTAACTGACAGTGGGATGACAGTGAGAGGAAGCCTGTGATTGGAGGATAGAGAGAAAGAAAAGTAAGTCCCGCAAGGCAGGAAGTGCGCAGTTAGTAGATGGAGAACAGAGCAGACACATATGAGGAGAGTCAGTGAGCGGAGAGGAAAAGGAGGGGATTGGAGATGGAGCGAGGTGTGGACAGCAGAGAGAACGCGAAGCGGATTAGCGGATGAGCAGCTGTGAGGAAAGAAATGCAGGAACCCTTCTTCCTGTCAGAGTTCAGAGTGAGCCTGTAACCAGGAGCTAAAGCCCCAAAGTGCCTGAGGCCTGGTATAGGCACCTGGGGTGAGTGAGGCAGCGCAGCATCAAGTGCCTAGTCATTACTAAAGTGTTACGGTAGAAGCCAGCACCATAGTCCATACTACCGTGGAAAAGCTCGAAGGCTGTCACCTCACAGCCATATATCCCCAAGTCATCCTGTCACCTCACAGCCATATACTCCCCAAGTCATCCTGTCACCTCACAGCCATATACTCCCCAAGTCATCCTGTCACCTCACAGCCATATACTCCCCAAGTCATCCTGTCACCTCACAGGGATATATCCCCAAGTCATCCTCTCACCTCACAGCCATTTATCTCTAAGTAATCCCATCACCTCACTGCCAGATATCCCCAAGTCATCCTGTCACCTCATAGCCATATACTCCCCAAGTCATCCTGTCACCTCACAGCCATTTATCCCTAAGTAATCCCATCACCTCACTGCCAGATATCCCCAAGTCATCCTGTTACCTCACAGCCAAATATCTCCAAGTCATCCCATCACATCACTGCCAGATATCCCCAAGTCATCATGTTACCTCACAGCTATATATCCCCAAGTCACCCTGTCACCTCATAGCCATATATCCCTAAGTCATCCCATCACCTCACGGCCATATATCCCTAAGTAATCCCATCACCTCACTGCCAGATATCCCCAAGTCATCCTGCTACCTCACAGCCAAATATCCCCAAGTCATCCCATCACCTCACGGCCATATATCCCTAAGTAATCCCATCACCTCACAGCCAGATATCTCCAAGTCATCCTCTCACCTCACGGCCATATATTCCCAAGTCATCCTGTCACCTCACAGCCATTTATCCCTAAGTAATCCCATCACCTCACTGCCAGATATCCCCAAGTCATCCTGTTACCTCACAGCCAAATATCTCCAAGTCATCCCATCACATCACTGCCAGATATCCCCAAGTCATCATGTTACCTCACAGCTATATATCCCCAAGTCACCCTGTCACCTCATAGCCATATATCCCTAAGTCATCCCATCACCTCACGGCCATATATCCCTAAGTAATCCCATCACCTCACTGCCAGATATCCCCAAGTCATCCTGCTACCTCACAGCCAAATATCCCCAAGTCATCCTCTCACCTCACGGCCAGATATCCCCAAGTCATCATGTTACCTCACAGCTATATATCCCCAAGTCATCCTGTCACCTCACAGCCATATATCCCTAAGTCATCCCATCACCTCACGGCCATATATCCCTAAGTAATCCCATCACCTCACAGCCAGATATCTCCAAGTCATCCTCTCACCTCACGGCCATATATTCCCAAGTCATCCTGTTACCTCACACCCATGTATCCTGAAATCATCCTGTCACCTCACAGCCGTACATTTCCAAGTCATCCTGTCACCTCACAGCTATAAATCCCCAATTCATCCCATCACCTCCCAGCCATATATCCCCAAGTCATCCTGTTACCTCACAGCCATATATCCAAAAGCACCGCTACTATTGGAAGCTGAGGCAAGCGGATGATAAGTGTTACGTCATAGTCTCGCGGGCATAGCGCTTTTCGCGCATGCGCCGCCACTATGGGGAGTTTTTGGGACTTGTTAAGCAATTCTAACATCAGTTCAAAGTCTCGCGAACGTAGCGCTCCTGCGCATCTGCTGTATTGCGGTGGAACGGCATCACTACCAGAGGCCGACTGTGAACATGATGATGATGATATGTGAATAAGGCAATCAACCACGTAGTACCTGATAGGTGTTTGCACTATGTGTTGTTGGCACTTCAATTGGTGGAAGATAATTGCTGTCATATGTGTGTTTTTTATGAAGACCATGATTGGTCCAAGGTGGATGTATCATTGCTATATATACCATGTCTTGTCATTTGTATGTTAGCTTGAGGAAGGCACAACAGTGCCGAAACGTCGCATTCATTTGTAATGGGGTAATAAAACGATTTTATACCTTCATACATCCGTTTATGCTGCCAGTTCATCATTCATATAGCCATATATCACCAAGTCATCCTCTTACCTCACAACCATATATCCCCAAGTCATCCTGTTACCTCACAGCCATATATCCAAAAGTCATCCCGTCACCTCACAGCCATATATCCCCCCAAGTCAACGGGTTACCTCACAGCCAGATATCACCAAATTATCCCATCACCTCACAGACATATATTCCCAAGTCATCCTGTCACCACACAGCCAGATATCCCCAAGTCATCCCATCACCTCACAGACAGATATCTCCAAGTCATCCTGTTACCTCACACCCATATATCCCAAAATCATCGAGTCACCTCACAGCCATACATCTCCAAGTCATCCTGTCACCTCACAGCTATATATCCCCAAGTCATCCTGTCACCTTACAGCCATATATCCCAAGTCATCCTGTCACCTCACAGCCATATATCCCAAGTCATCCTGTCACCTCACAGCCATATATCCCCAAGTCATCTCGTCACCTCACAGCCATATATCCCTAAGTCATCCTGTCACCTCACTGCCAGATATCCCCAAGTCATCCCATCACCTCACAGCCAAATATCCCCAAGTCATCCTCTCACCTCGATGCCATACATCCCCAAGTCATCCTGTCACCTCAAAGCCATATATCCCCAAGTCATCCTGTTACCTCACAGCCAGATATCCCCAAGTCATCCCATCACCTCACAGACAGATATCCCAAAGTCATCCTGTTACCTCACACCCATATATCCCGAAATCATCCTGTCACCTCACAGCCGTACATCTCCAAGTCAGCCCATCACCTCACAGCCATATATCACCAAGTCATCCAGTTAACTCACAGCCATATATCCCCAAGTCATCCCGTCACCTCACAGATATATATCCCCAAGTCATCCTATCACCTCACAGCCATATATCACCAAAACATCCTGTCATCTCACAGCCATATATCCCCAAGTCATCCTGTCATCTCACAGCCCTATATCTCTCAAGTCATCTTGCCACCTCACAGCCATATGTCCCCAAGTCAGCCCATCACCTCATAGCCATATATCCCCAAGTCATCCTGTCACCTCACAGCCATATATCCCCAAGTCATTCAGTCACCTCACAGCTATAGATCCCCAAATCATCCTGTCACCACACAGCCATATATCCCCAAGTCAACCTGTCACCACACAGCCATATATCCCCAAGTCAACCTGTCACCTCACAGCCATATATCCCCAAGTCAGCCTGCCACCTCACAGCCAGATATCCCCAAGTCATCCTGTCACCTCACAACCATATATCCTTAAGTCATCCTGTCAACTCACAGCCAGATATTACCAAGTCATCCTGTCACCTCACAGCCATATAACACCAAGTCATCCCGTCACCTCACAGCCAGATATCCCCAAGTCATCCTGTCACCTCACTGCCAGATATCACCAAGTCATTTTGTCACCTCACAGGCAGATATCTCCAAGTCATTCTGTCACCTCACGGCCATATATCCCCAAGTTATCCCGTCGCCTCACAGCCATATATCCCCAAGTCATCCTGTCCCCTCACAACCATATATCACCAAATCATCCCGTCACCTCACAGCCATATATCACCAAGTCATCCCATCACCTCACAGCCATATATCCCCAAGTCATCCCATCACCTCACAGCCATATATCCCCAAGTCATCCTGTCACCTCACAGCCATATATCCCAAAGTCATCCCGTCACCTCACAGCCATATAACACCAAGTCATCCCGTCACCTCACAGCCAGATATCCCCAAGTCATCCTGTCACCTCACAGCCAGATATCACCAAGTCATTTTGTCACCTCACAGGCAGATATCTCCAAGTCATTCTGTCACCTCACGGCCATATATCCCCAAGTTATCCCGTCGCCTCACAGCCATATATCCCAAAGTCATCCTGTCCCCTCACAACCATATATCACCAAATCATCCCGTCGCCTCACAGCCATATATCCCCAAGTCATCCCATCACCTCACAGCCATATATCCCCAAGTCATCCCATCACCTCACAGCCATATATCCCCAAGTCATCCTGTCACCTCACAGCCATATATCCCAAAGTCCTCCCGTCACCTCACAGCCATATATCCCCAAGTCTTCCCGTCACCTCACAGCCAGATATCCCCAAGTCATCCCGTCACATCACAGCCAGATATCCCCAAGTCATCCTGTCACCTCACAGCCAGATATCACCCAAGTCATTTTGTCACCTCACAGGCAGATATCTGCAAGTCATTCTGTCACCTCACGGCCATATATCCCCAAGTTATCCCGTCACCTCACAGCCATATATCCCCAAGTCATCCCATCACCTCACAGCCATATATCCCCAAGTCATCCTGTCACCTCACAACCATATATCCTTAAGTCATCCTGTCAACTCACAGCCAGATATTACCAAGTCATCCTGTCACCTCACAGCCATATATCCCCAAGTCAGCCTGTCACCCCACAGCCAGATATCCCCAAGTCATCCTGTCACCCCACAGCCATATACCCCCAAGTCATCCCGTCACCTCACAGCCATATAACACCAAGTCATCCCGTCACCTCACAGCCATATACCCCCAAGTCATCCCGTCACTTCACAGCCATATACCCCCAAGTCATCCTGTCACCTCACAGCCATATACCCCCAAGTCATCCAGTCACCTCACAGCCAGATATCCCCAAGTCATCCTATCCTCACAGCCATATATCACCAAATCATCCTGTCACCTCACAGACATATATCCCCGTCATTCTATCACCTCATAGCCATATATCCCTAAGTCAGCCTGTCGCCTCACAGATATATATCCCCAAGTCATTCTGTCACCTCACAGCCATATATCCCCAAATCATCCTGTTACCGCACAGCCATATATCCCCAAGTCATCCTGTTACCTCACAGCCATATATCCCCAAGTCATCCCGTCATCTCACAGCCATGTATACCCAAGTCATCCTGTCACCTCACAGCCATATATCCCCAAGTCATCCGGTCACCTCACAGCCATATATCCCCAAGTCATCCTGTCACCTCACAGCCATATATCCCAAAGTCCTTCCGTCACCTCACAGCCATATAACACCAAGTCATCCCGTCACCTCACAGCCAGATATCCCCAAGTCATCCTGTCACCTCACAGCCATATATCCCTAAGTTCTATCACAGTCTATGTAATGCGTAAAGTGTCAAGCTAATCTTTGCTACATTTGTAAACTCTCTTTTAATTAAAGCTATGTAGTGTGACCCTACAAAAAGCCCGTGCATCGCTTAGCAATCGTCCGTGAAGAGTGTTTTCATGAACAACAGACATAATTATTCTACAAATTGAAAAAATATTGAATTAAAAGAATAGAAGTCATGCAAGGGTATGGTGAGTCTAAACTCCATGGCACCATGTGCTGGAAACCAAAGAGCTGGACCTGGCAGCGCCCCATAGCTCTTACCTCGTCATATATAAATGGACTAACAGTAAAGTGACTAGAATTGCTGCTCTAAATTAGCCAGACGCTTAAGGCGAAAATCAAGACAACCCTATTGAGAATGAGCATTTTAAGGGAGAAAGAGACTTGCCGAGCAGCGATGGGGAAGAGCAGAAGCGTTCAATGACTTAATGAATTGTTTTACTAGACGTTTGGCATCTGAACGTCAATATAATTTTATGTTGAGGATGCCTTGTAAAGTACTTGGCTCTGGCAACATGCAAGTCAAGCAGATTTAAGAAAAATAATTAACATTCACTTCATGTGCCGTATTTAATACATCTAAATTGAAACAAGTGTTTATGGAACTGGAGCGCTGACACTGTGATAATAAATACTGCAGATGTGCAAAAAAACTTTTATAGTTTTATACATGAGCCCAAGTATGTCCTTAAAAATAGTCAGAATAGTCACTATAGGCGTACCTGCACAGAGACGCTGGAAATGTCGCCCCCGATATTATCGAGCGCAACTCGGAGCGGGCATCCCGTGCGTGTGCTGTCCGACCCGCGGGGCACCGCACACTGACATGTACCTGTACCAAGAATCGGACAACAACAGGACATGATGCAATCCTGTTTTTGCTTAAAGTATTTGAAAGGCCATGTGACTACACGCATTCAGGTGAACGACTACTATTTCCATCCAATTTAAGCACATCTGTGTGCATGTAGCATAAAAAATGAGAAACACTGCAGCGCTGCTCATCAAGTGATTGGTTGTCATTCAGCTTGTGCCGAAAACTGCCAGTTTCAAGCTAGTTGCTATAAGAAATGGTGTAAATAAGGGACCTTCTGTCATTCCTGTCAGCCAATGGGCTTAGATACATGTGAAGCCAACTTTACATCTGAAAAGCACATTAACCCTTTCCTTCCTGCCCAATATTCATGTCTTGACATGCACAAATAAAACCTTAATAATAAAAATGTCAAAAATCATATTAAACTACTATATCATCCTATTTTTGTTAAGTTGACACCTGGCAAATTATGGAAAAGCCACCCAGTACTTATACTTATGGGCTTCTTCATACAATTTTGCATCAATGCCTAATGTTAAGTAAAGACAGGAATGCAGTACAATTTGTGGCTAAATGTCCGGCCCAAGCAGGGACTGAGACAACAATACCTCCAGAAGAGAAGAAAGACATGGTGTGCAGAGTTCATGTATTCCACTTATTACAACATCTCCATCATCCAGATGCCAGCAAACATTCGAGTCACAATCACAGATTGGGTACAGTTGGTGATCAGATGTTCAACTGCTCATCTTCTCAGTAGAATCCCCCTAAAGGTGACAGTCAGAAGGCATGCATGCCCCATGACTGGTGTGAGAAGTGATAATATGAAGATTTCCTGTATCACAGCCCTGTTGGAATCTCGGGCCCAGTGTGATTGCCTCTATTATAATCCGCCATTGGTCCCTGCTCTACTCACCTCTATAGCGGTGTCCGGCCAGCCTGTACTGAGGAAATGAATGCATAGGGCCTGCGATCAGCATAGCGACACGTATCACATGACCGGAGCCGGCTCATGTGATAGCATTGCTATGCTGACCGCAGGTCCTGGACTTTAATTTTCTCAGTACAGGATGTCCGGACATCGCTACAGTGGTGAGTAGAGCGGGGACCAAGACCCTCCGACGAAGCTCCGGATAACTCACGGGGCCCCAATGGCTCCATGGAGCACAATCAGAGAAACCCTGACTTGTATGGTTAGTATTCCCTGTAAGAAATGGGGTGAGGTGCCACCTGTCCACTAATGCCAGAGAAAAGAGAGAAAATTGTAGACTTAATTGGCACAACTCTCTTTAAAGAGTTTTTACCCGGTTCTTCATTATTAATACATTTAAAAACCGCCAATGTTTTTAATGCGTTTTGAGGAAACACCCCTTCTTCAGTAATAACTGTGAGGAGCTCAGAGTGTGTCGGAGATTTCTCCCATCTGTGTGAGGAACACCCGCCATACCATTCTTATGTCAACTCAACCTCTTGACCAAGTCTGCATGTTTGGTAGATGTGTAGGTGGACCTACAACTGTGGCTACTGAGTGTCAGTGACAAACTCTTTCCAGTTCCCTGATGGGTATGCTGGTTGGGAAAACTAAATCCCGTAGTACAGAGTTTCATCATCTATTCCTCTAAACTGTGACAGTGTAGCAATGTGCTTTCTTTCTAAGGCAGCAGGTACAAATAGAAAGCCTCAGCGTGATTCACGGCGTTTCCAGGAGCCCATGACACCACGAGCCGTAATGACTCTTCCAACCTCTTTTAGAGATAGTCCAACAGACGTAACATACAGATTGCCAAAGTGTTAATAAGAGTGTAACCAAAACTGTGAGCAACTTTGTACAAGTCATTGAAGTCATGCACCACTTCTACTCTGACTTAAAAATTCCCTCGGTTGTGCCAGTAACCTGAACTCTATTTTTGAAGTGGTAGCTTAGCTTCACTAATAATTAGCTTAAGTGGCTACAGAGGGCTTAGGCAAGTATTGTAATACTAGTTTATGATTCATACTTTTTTGGCTTGTTATCCTAAGGACAGCAAATTACAAAACATTTATGAGAACCAACTGTCCCGTTTAAAAGAACATACAAAAGCTAACTTTAGACGCTGAAGCCCGACACTCCTCTATATTCCTACCCGGCATAGCCTACAGAGCTACGGTTTTCTGTACAGATGATATTATATTAACAGCCTAAACTCGAAATGTAATAATAAAACAGGGTTGCTTTTCTTTAGCTTTGGCTGCAAGTAGCCGTATTACTAGAAATACAGTTGCTCTCAAACTGATTTCTGTGAATAAAAAAGTATCTTTATGATCCCCGGGCTCCATCCTGGCTGGCCGGGGCTGCATGTAAATACTGCAGCTGTAGCTCACCCCGCACATGCGCCGCCTCCCCGTGTAACGCAGAGAACAGGCTTGTTCCATCCAACAGATGAGGCAAATTTATCAATAACGGCGGGGCTCAGTCATAGTAACATAATATGTTAGGCTGAATGAAGACAATGTCCATCTAGTCCAGCCTGTCTATCCTCCTTGTTGATCCAGAGGAAGGCAAAAAACCCCAATTAGCCCTTCCGGGGGAAAAGTTCCTTCCCGACTCCCTAATGGCAGTCAGACTAGTCCATGGATCAACCTCTAGTCAGCACGGGGGCTCAGGTATAATAAAGTAGAGAGATTTTTTTTTTTAATCCGTTTAGGACCAGCCACCGTAAACCAAAACCATACATACTATATATCAAAATGTCTGAAACAAGTAGAGGAACCCGTTCCCATACTTTATTTTAGTGTAAATATAAAAATAATTTTTTTTTAAATTATAAATGTTAAAAAAATTATTTTTTTAGCTTCTTACCCCCAATAAAACTAAAAAAACAGGGGGAAAAAGTCAGTGAAAACGATATAAAAAAATAGTCCTATATGTCACGGAAAAAAACGCAGCAAAAATAATTTTGGTAGCTAAAGGAAAAAAAAATAGAGCAGTAAAACCGCCACATGGGTAAAATCCCTAAAAAGTGTCTGGTCCTTAAGGTACAAAACAACCTGGTCCTTAAGGGGTTAATACATAATCAATAAGGAGGCGAGTTTATTTCTAATAAAGACATTTAACCTTAAATTGCAAACTTCAGTCTCCACTTGTTATGGTTTCCATTATTTTTAGAGGACAGAATATTGTAGAATATTCTGTCTGGTCACAGTTTGAGTAATTAAAGGTAAAATGGTTCCATTCGGGGTTCCATCTGAATAATATCTCCAGCCATTCTGATGAAACTCAGATGAAAAGATACAATGGATTGTTGAACACAGTGTGAACCCGGCTTCAAAGGACAGATCACTTACATACAGGACGCTAGCGTATCAGGAGCCTGCAGTCCTAAGCTTTCGCTCACGACAGGTTGCGGGTTCAATATCTGCTTGATTCAGGTAGCCGGTTCAAGGTTGACTCAGCCTTCCATGGTCGGTAAAACGAGTATTCCAGCTTGCTGGGGGGGGGGGGGGGGGGTAAAAGATGACTGGGGAAGGCAATGGCAAACCACACCACAAAAGCAGTCTGCCAAGAATCAGTCACGCAGAGCCAGTCATGACTCAATGCTTGCATCAGGGGAATATACCTATAAGAATATCAGATCCATCCACAAAAACATTTTTGCAGTTTTTAAGTATCAATGCGTTGTGTACATTAAGTATCAATGCGTTGTGTACATTAAGTATCAATGCGTTCTGGTTGACAGACTAATGCTAGGAGAACGAGCGGTGGCGCTGCTGCTGTCCCCTGTCTGTCGGGGATGTCAGCTGTCACATGAATCTAGGATTGTGAAGGTTAGAAATGGTAGAGGTGCTGCCTGCCAGATGACGCTCCAACTATGGGCGTAAATGTACGGGAAGAAAAGACTTAAAAGGACTGGTGAATAGGCGCAACACTTGAATAAGGTGGCAATTGGAGATCATTGATAGTGTAGTATGAACTTCTCTTGTATTGAGTAACGTGCAAAGCCAGCATGTGGAAACGTGTTTCGGGATCACACCCCTTCATCAGTTCAGCTGGTTAAAACATACAAACAATTGGAGACCTATGGACAACAAAGTCCCAAGTGTTAAGGGGATGCCCAGAAATCCTGTATGGGCAAACGGGATCAGAGAAGTGTATGTTTTAACCAGCCGAACTGATGAAGCGGTCTGCCCCTGAAACGTGTTTGCACCTGCTGACTTTGCACGTTATTCAATAAAGAAAAGACGTTCATAGTACTCTATCTATGATCTCCAATTTCCATCTTATTTAGGGTGTTGCACCTATTCACCAGTCCTTTTAGTCTTCTCTACCACAACCAACACCGGGACCACAGCGGGGCGGCAGCACTGGACCCAGGCAGTGGAGGGGTAAGTACAGCTCAGTTTGTTACTACAGGCAGCCCTATTAAAGGGATGCTGCCCGATAACCAGACAACCCCTTTAAACTTATTTTGAAAGTATAACCGTAATATCTCCAAGGTAACAGCTGAGCTTTATGTTACGGAGCGTCCCGCCCTACAAGTATAATCCTGCTCCTATCTAGCCATAAGTATGCTATAAACTACATCATTTTTGTATTGTAAATATATAATACAATGTATGTATTACAACTAGAGATGAGCGAGCATACTCGATAACGCAAACTACTCGAGCAAGTAGTGCCTTATTCCAGTACCTGCCCGCTCGTCTCTAAAGATTTGGCTGCCGGTGCGGGTGACAGGTGAGTTGTGGCGGTGAGCAAGGGGGAGCGGGGGGGAGAGAGTGAGAGAGAGAGATCTCTCCCCCCATTCCTCCCCACCCCCTGCCGGCCCCCAAATCTTTAGAGACGAGCGGGGAGATACTCGGCTAAGGCACTACTCGCTCGAGTAATGTACCTTAGCGAGTATGCTCGCTCATCTCTAATCACAACGTTACATGTGTGTGAGTTTACTCACAGCGTCTTTGGATATGTCAAACGTAGAGCAGCTGCCCAAAGCAGCAATCAGTACAAGTGATGATATGTTTGGTTGCTATGGAAAACGTCTGCCATAATTTGCGCTCACATACGTTCTGCATATAGTGAATTTGCTGACCTTGTGTTTTTGTAGCCTCTTTGATAATTCTCTGAAGTTCTTTCATTTCTGCATCCAGCTCTTCATAGTTTATGTCTCTGGATTCCACTTTTGGAGCTTGAAACAGAGAGGGATCAGTCCCGAAGTAGGAGCACTGTAAGTGGCCGCCGTCGCTCAGCGTGACTATAACGCCCTTCATATCCCTGCGGGAAGAAGAGAGAACTTATTGTGCAGCAGCCAACAGATACAACGCTGAGCGAAGGGAGGACTGCGCTTGGGGTTAGAAGCGGCATCATGCCAACACGTGAATATGACATTGTCCTGCGGCAATGTAAAGGCGGACCACTCTGATGCTGCGGATCGATGGCACCTTGGAGGGGGTTAGACAGCATCACCCTAATTTCTGCAAACTTCTTATTGTCTACAGGGGATTCTACCAGCAGGAAATTCTGGGATCAGCTAACTGAACGAAGTGCAAAACCGCAGTTTAGGAATAAGCCGGCCGTATACTGTATGATGTATGATAATATAATACTTTATTTACTAAATATAATATATATTTATATACAACTTAAAATTTTCAAATGTGCATCGGTAAAAATATGTATTTACCATCCACACGATAGGCGATAAGTGTATGACTGCTGGTCCGGGATTACGAGAGCATCGCACACTCCGAGACCTCCTTGTGAACGGAGCAGCACTGCATTCACTTCTAAGGGATTGACGCGCTCAGCTATCGCCATAGACGGTGAATGGAGCGGCCTCAAGTAGACTGGGGTGCACCATTTCGGTGATCGCAGTGGTCATACGTTTATCATCTCTTCTGTGGATAAAGGTTGTTGATGGGATAACACTTTGATGGTCTAGTTAAATAACTTCATCCTTTTCTGGCCCCTTTTCTTATGGGTGGTGCAGAGCTTCCTACAATCATATTTCGGTTAGTGTCAGCTTTAGAGAATGAAATAAAGCGTCTCACTAGGGGAGTGCCTTCCATTACAATCACACAGACCCCATAAAACCCCCCGCTTTATGGATTGCCCCATAAGGGAATGATGTAGTTATATTTCTGTAAAAAGCACAAACCCTTCTTGCAGGATTCCATGAAACGACTCCAGTGTGCCGAGTCTAATGAGCGCCGCACTGCAGACACACTCCTCATTAAATCTCATTTACTAAAAATATAGTTCTATTCTGAATAATGGAAAAAACATAACTTTCCAAATTTCTATCTTATCTTATATAGCTTAATTTACAGTGAGCCTGAAATCCACTCCAGAGTTTCTGCAAAAACTATTACCACTGCTGGCGCATTCAGAAAGTCACCTGCAAATCCAATCACCTAAAAGGCTTTTACAACGGATCACTCAGTTGTCTAAAGCAATACAATCCCTCAGCGTGACGGCTTTATGGGCCACGGAAATAGTAAGAAATTCATTTGTCACACGTCAACCTGCAGTCATTTTATATGTACATACACCCTACGAGTGCGGGCAATGACTGCAGTCAATACAGCCTTACATGAGTCTGCCTTCTTCCAGAAACCGGCCGGTCTCATCCGTGGCCATCGGCTCCATCCAAGGGAGGAACACATACAGTCTATGCAGAGAGGGAAAAAAAGAGAATATCTTCCCTTTCTTAACTCGTGCAACCTTATTAACCCCTTAAAGACACGGTCTATTTTCATCCAAAGAAGGGAGTGATTTTTTTTGAGATCATCTCCACTTTTCAAAAGTCATAACTAGAGATGAGCAAGCATGTTCGCTAAGGGCAATTGCTCAAGCGAGCATTGCCCTTAGCGAGTACCTGCCCGCTCGTCTCTAAAGATTCGGGGAGCTGCGGGGGAGAGCGGGGAGGAGCAGAGGGGAGATCTCTCTCTCCCCCCGCTCCCCCCTTCTGACTGCCGCAACTCACCGCTCCCCCGCGCCGGCGGCCGAACCTTTTCTCTCGAGCGGGCAGGGACTCGCTAAGGGCAATGCTCGCTCATCTCTAGTCATGACCTTTTTATTTTTCCGTCGACGCGGCCGTAGGAGGGCTTGTTTTTTGTGTGGCAAACTGCAGTATGTATTGGGTACATATAATGTATTGTAAAACTTTAATTTCAATTATTGTACAGGTTGTTACAGATACGATAATACCAGACAAGTGGGATTTTTTACTTACAAACGGGAAAGTGAACCAAAAAAAGTTTGTTTTTTTACAGTATTTAAATTTTTTTTACATTCTTTATGTTTCTGTAAGGCGCTTGAACAACAAAAGATATGATTGCTATTATAATGCATTGCAGTACTTCAATGCCTTATCACTTAGGCCTCCTTCCCACGGACGGATTTCCGCCGTGTAATACGCGGCGGAAATCCGCTGCGTTGTCCGCAGCTATTAGGTTCTATTAAACTTAATAGCACAATGCTTACGGTGCAGAATTCCACCGCGGAATTCCGCACTGTAAAATCTCCCGTTCTCACCCGCAGCATGCTCTATTTGCCGCGGGTGTATGCGCGGACGCCTTCCATTGCAGTCAATGGAAGCCGACCGTCATGCTATCTTCCGCTGTAGCACAGCGGAAGATAGCGTAAAATCGCTTCCCCGCCTACCGCATCATATGACGCTGCTGGAGTGTCATGTGATGCAGTAGGCAAAGCGGCCGAAGCATCATGCGGGACGTAGGACGCCGGATCCTGAGGTAAGTATTGAGGTCTCCGGGGGGAGTGCCGTGACGGACTCCGCCGCCGAATTCCGCGGCGGAGCCCGTCATGGCTGTGTGAAGCCGGCCTTACAATAGTGTCTGGCGTCTGATTCCCATGGCAATCCATCGCAGAGTGCCAATGCCTTACATGCTGTGATGTACCTTGCTTGCAGCATGTAGAGGGTTAACAGCAGGGATCGTTGTTATTGATCCCTGCTGTTGGAGCAGGAGGCTGGTTATAAGTCCCAGCCTGCTACCGCTGCAGAATGATGCGGGCTAATTCCTGATTTCATGCCAACCACAGGATCTAAGTTTACGTCCTGTAGCATTAAGGGGTTAAAGAGCCATTCTGGAAAAAAACACATTTTTCCATCCCTATCCCCCTCACACTCTGGATACCTCCTATGTGTATTGAAGTCACTTCCACACGGTGCAGCCTCCTGTATGATACTTATCAGGAAACACCTCAACGCTGAGATGTCTCCCTGCTTTCTCTTTCACTGTTCTGTGCTATCAATCCCATGAACATCAGTATAGCATCACATGAGCAGCTACCGCCTGTACCATCTCTGTCTGCTGGGAGGACAGCGTGAATTTCACTACTCTGTATATTCAAGAAATAAGCTACAGACAATAAATATTCAGGAGCCTGAACGATCATCTTCATTTTAAACCGCGTGACAGGAGCCTCTAAGCGTTAGCAGTAACTGTGATAGTTTCTGTATCCCCCTAAAGACCTTGTATGGTAGGATCCATCGCATAGGAATTATTCTGACTGAAAAACTAACTTTTTGAAAGGCGAATAAATCCAAGTAAATCCCAAGTAGTCAGAATGAGATCACATGACCCACCTGACAAAAAGGACTCCAGGAAGTTTCAGATAGAAAAAATAACTAAGCAAGGTAATTCTATCCGACTTACAGTGGATATAAAGCGCCTACACACCCTACACACCAGTTAAAATGCCATGTTTTTGTCATGTTTAACCCCTTCCCGCCCAATGACGTAAGGGTACGTCATGGCAGGCTCGTACTTCGCGCAAAATGACGTACCCTTACGTCATCGGGATAGCGCGAGATCATGACTGACCTCGCGCTATCCTGCTGCGGGAGCTGGCTGTCAGTCACAGCCGGCGTCCCGCTGCAACAGCGGGGGGGCATTGGAGATGCCCACCCGCTGTTAACCCCTTCCCCCTGCCGCGATGTAAATAGATCACGGCAGGGAAAGACATCTCAGAGGGAGCGCGCTCCCTCTGTGTCTCGCGAGAGCCCGGCCTGTCGCCATGGCAACAGGACGCCAGACACTGGGGTCCTGTAGTGCCAATGCCTATGATCGCTGTATAAGCGATAAGGCATGGCAGGGCAGTAGCTCTGCCATGCCTTATCACAGCAATCATAAGTGCAGTAATGTAAGTCCCTCAGAGGGACACAAAAAGTGTAAAAAAAAGAAAAGAAAAATGTAAAAAAAAACATTTTTGGGCTTTTTTTAATGTTAGCATAAAAAAAGGTAAAAAAAAACCACATATTGGGTATTGACGCGTCCGTAATGACGTGTACAAAAAAGTTGAACACGCTTTTTATTTTGTACGGCAAAAAGCGTTAAAAAAACACTAAAAAACAGAGACATATAAAAAATGCAATAAAAGTGATCAAAAAAGCAGTGCATTCCCCAAAATGGTACCAATAAAAACTACAGCTCGTCTCGCAAAAAATAAGCCCTTATAGAGCTCCGTACATAGAAAAATAAAAACGTTACAGGACTTTGAATGCAGCTATAGAGAAAAAAAAAGATTAAAAAAAAAAAAAGGGTTTTATTGCAAAAAAGTGTAAAAACCTAAAAAATATAAGAATTTTGGTATCATTTTAACCGTACCGACCCGCAGAAAAAAATTTAGTGTGTCATTTATGCTGCATGAGTAACGCTGTAAAAAAAAAAAAATCTATGGCAGAATTGATGCGTTTTCTCTCCCTGTTATCATAAAAAAAATAATAAAAGTTTTACGATATAGTCTATGTACCCAAAAGTGGCACCGATAAAAACTACAGCTTGCCACGCAAAAAAACAAGCCCTTATACGGCCCCGATGGAAAAATAAAAAAGTTATGGCTTTTGAAAAATGGACATGGAAAAATAGCAAAAATCGCTTGGTCCTCAACGCCAAAATAGGCCATGTCATTAAGGGGTTAAAAAATCTGACAAAGATGAATAATTTCACATTGATTTTCACCTCCAGTGTGACCTGTGATCTGTACAATCCCATCAGAAGACAAACTGAAATCATTTAGGCTTCATGTCTGCGGGCAGGTTGGATTCCGCGTACAGGAGCCCGCAGCGAAATCTGACCCTGCCCGCAGCCAAGGACCCTGCATACCCGTGCGGGCAGACCGCGGGGACCTCTGTACTTCCGGGTTATCTGTACTGCGGATGCTGCACACGGCTCACTGTCGGACATGTGCAGTACAAATTTTTTAAAAAATCGCCTGCTTTGCCGCGGGATCCGCGGCCCGTCCATCGTGTCAGCTGTGGGTATGCTGCAGATTGGACGGCTTCTATTGACTTCAATGAAAGCTGCAAGTGCGGGAATCACACTGAGATGGAGCATGCTGCGTGCTGTTTTCCAGACTGAAAGGTCCACATGCTTTAATTTATTTGTGGACGCCCATACTTCCCTATGGGAGGCTTTATTTGTGGATCAAATCCGCCCATGGACATTGGCCCTTAGGGTGGAAAAATAAAGATAAAAGTAAAACAATGTGGCTGCATAAGTGTGAACGGCCTTTATATTTGGGGATGTGGTTGTGTCCAGAATTAGAATCTTAACCCCTTAGTGACCAAGCCTGTTTGCGCCTTAATGACCAGGCCAAATTTTGCAAGTCTGATGTGTCACTTTAACATGGAAAAACACCAGAAAGGTTTTGCATATCCAAGCGATTCTGACATTGTTTTTTCGCCACATGTTGTACTTCATTTAGGTGGAAAAAAAGACCGATAGAATTTGTGTTTATTTATTAAAAGCGCCAAAATTTTGAAAAAAATCGTCATTTTTTCACATTCCAACTGCAATATCTTAAATATGTGCAAACATAATATAGAAATTTTTGCTAAGATATATATTTCCATCCGTTTACTTTATTTTGGGCGCACATTGGAAAAACTTTCGTTTTTTTTAACCATTTAGGAGACGTACAAATTTAACATTACTTTTTAGCATTTTGAGGAACACTTTGTTTTCCTACACCAAGCCAAGATTGGAAAGGCTCATGAGTGTCAGAATAATAGATACCCCCACAAATGACCCCATTTTGAAAACTAGACCCCTTAAGGAATTTATCTAGGGGTGTACTGCATATTTTGACCCCACAGTATTTCAATGAATTCAAGCCAAGCAAAAGGAAAAACTTGTGATTTTCGGTTTTTTAGCAATTCTGTCATTTTAGAAACAGCTTTTTTTGTACAGCACACATATGAAGAAAGACTTGCACCCCAAAATGGATACCCCTGTTTGTGCTGTTTTCAGAAATATACTCACTGTGGCCCTAATTTTATGTCCGCATGCACAACGGGGCCCAAAATGAAAGGAGTAATCGGTGGCTTTCAGAATATAGATTTTGCTTGAAGTCCTTTTAGGCCCCATTGCCCACTTGTAGAGTTCTTGAGCGCCCAAAACCATAGAGAACCCCCACAAATGGCCCCATTTTGAAAACTAGACTCCTTAACGAATTCATCTAGGGGTGTACTGCGTATTTTGATGCCACAGTTTTTGAATAAATTCAAGCAAAGCAAAAGGAAAAAATTGGGATTTTCGCTTTTTTGGCAATTCTGTCATTTTAAAAACAGCTTTTTTTGCACAGCACACATATGAAGGAAGACTTGCACCCCAAAATGGATACCCCTGTTTGTACTGTTTTCAGAAACCTACCCATTGTGGCCCTAATCTACTTAAAGGACACATGGCTAGGCCTATAATGGAAGGAGCACCCGTTGGATTTCAGGGTACAACGGAATAAATTCCAGGCCCCATTGCCCACTTGTAGAGCCATTGAGCGTCCAAAACTATAAAGAACCCCCTCAAATGACCCCATTTTGAAAAATAGACCCCTTAACAATTCATCTATTGGTGTACTGCGTATTTTGACGCCACAATATGAATGAATGAATGAATGAATCTAAGCAAAGCAGAAGGAAAAAGTTATGATTTTCAATTTTTTTGGCAATTTTTTAAATTTAAAAACAGTTTTTTCGTACAGTGCACATAGGAACGAAGACATTCACCCCAAAATGGATACCCCCGATTGTCCCGAGTTCAGAAACATACCCATTGTGACCCTAATTTACTTACAGGACCCATGGCAAGGCCTATAAAGGAGGGAACACCCGTTGGATTGCAGGGCACAACTGAATAAATTCCAGGCCCCATTGTTTATTTGTACAGAATAAAGATTGACTCCCTAAAAATCCCCCCCTGCCCCCACACACTCCGCGTCCTTTTTGGCGTTCGCAAATCTTAGATAAAAGTAATAATGTGAACTGTGTAGTATTTCCGAAGACAGGGGTAATTACGGAGGCTGGTTGGAATGGGCCCATGGGGCAATAAAACCGTGTATCCCCCCTCCTCTCCTGCTTTTTGGGGGTATTTCTTGACCTCAGTAGCGGGTATGGGGTGTAAAAAGTGGCGTTCCGTGAGTCTCCGTAAGCTTGATGAGGTGCGGCGGTCTCACATAGAAGGCGCTCAACAAGCTGCTCCTGGAACTGCATGAAGGCGAGCGTTCCCGGGGCTTCTTGTAAAATACGTATTACAGGTAGCGGTCTGAATAACGCCGGACTCACACGGCCGGATGTGGGATCTGCTTGCAGAGGCCCGCAGCGGATCCCATCTGTGACCCTGCGTACGGCCGCGTAATGTACTGCGCATAACTGCGTACTTACACGGACGGTCATGCGCAGTACACCTTTTTTTTACTTGTATTTCCCGCACCGTCCCTTAGCGATGACACGGGTACCAGCAGCCCGTATACAACGTAGTTGCGTATGGGCTGCGGGTATATCTGCGACCATGGAGCACAATGGGCTCTATGCTGCGTTCTCTTTTCTGCGAATGGATTACACAATTTCGACCCACTAATGTGAGCGGAATTGTGTAATCCAATGAGCTTCATCTGCGTATTACCGCGGATCAGACGCATGCGGAATCCGTAATTCCTATCCAGTCATGTGAGACCGACCTATGTTAGAGCGCTACTTTTTTTATTACGTGTCCAGGGACCGCTCAACGAGGTCACCCGTCACTGCTCCATGCTCTCGGCGATTTTAAGTTTCCTGGGCTACCCGCCTCCTGCGCATGTGTCCGGTGTTTTGCCGGCGGTCGCATGTGCAGAATCCGGGTAAGTTCACGGATGAGGATCGCGTCGGGGTGCAAATACGGACGCCTCCGGTAAAAAGTTTCATCTCCTCTCACCGATCTCATCGGTGAGGGGAGAGGAAACTTAAATTTTTTTAAAAAAACTTTTACGTGATCACCATTATCCATTGTATAACGGTGAACTCGTGACCAGGAACCGCTCACCGCAGCCCCCCTGTGAAATCTCCAGGCTCTTGGCTCAGTTTTGTAGCCAGGAGCAGGGAGAATTTCAATTATCCTGGCAATCCACAGCTTTTACACATGGGGCTCGAGCCCCTTTGTGCACGCGCCCGATGACTTCGGGTCCCGGAACACCGGGGACATCGGCGGACCTGAGGTGAGTATTTTTACCTCCCCTCATGGATCGGATCCATGAGGGGAGGTGAAACTAGCACTTTTTTTTAACTTTTTAAACTTTTTCGCGATCGCCGCTATCTAATGGATAGCGGCAATCGCGAGCCCGGGGACCGCTCACCGCGGTCCCCGGTAACACCTCCTGGTTCCCGGCTACCTTCAGGAGCCGGGAGCCAGGAGGTTTTGAATTTGCCAGGGGCTCCCGGGCTTCTGCGCATGCGCGTGACGTCATCGTCTGGCGCGCATGTGCAGAAGAGCGGCGGCGGGTCCGGGAGGACCAGATCTTTAGCGGGCAGCGCGGAGAGGCAGGTGAGTATTTTCAGCTGCCCTGATGGATCCGATCCATCAGGGCAGCTGAAACTTTAACTTTTTAGGCACTTTTATTTACTTTATTGCGATCCGGGATGACCGCTCCATGCTGTCGGCTACCTGCGGGCACCAACAGCATGGAGCTGTCACGTCCATAGCCCACGGGGCTTTATTCTCTGTAGGACGCATGTTTTTACGTCCTCAGAGAATAAAGTCCACTTGGGCAGGACGTAAAAACACTATGGGCTGGTTGTTAAGGGGTTAACTTCTGTTAGATAGTAGTCAACACTCCGCCGCCATTACTTACAGGGATTCTTTCTGATTCCCCCATATAAAGTTATATTCACAGAGAGGGCAGCACAAGTCGACTTTTGTATCGGAAAATAACGGCAACAAATAGCTTGCTGTCCTGGAATAGCTTCCATCCTGAGCCCCTCAGAAAAGGCATCCCCAAAGGGCAGTATCTCAGAATAAGGCGGAACTGCTCGGAAGATGAAACATTCAATATGGAATGTCAGAAATTAAGAGATAGGTTCCAAAAAAGAGGATATCCAACGCAAGTCCTCAAGCAAGCAGAAGAACACGCGCGTGCCTGTAAAAGGAATGAACTATTAGTTCCGAAAAAACGTGAAAACACAAAAGAGATGCGCATTGTCGGTACATTCGATACAGGGCAGAAAAGGGTTCTCAATATTTTAAGATCATATTGGGACATTCTTCGGAATGACCAAGATATACAAACCTTTATTCCACCCTACCCAAAAATAACCTACCGACGCGGCAGAAACATCAGAGACCATCTAGTGAAAAGTTTTCTAAAACCTTCAAAACCACAGGGTGATTGGTTATCCCGTTCAATCCCAAGTGGCACCTTCACCTGCTCTAAATGCTTAGCATGTAAGTTTATTCAAAAAGGAGATGCTTTCAAATCAACAAAAACAGGAAGAGAGTACTCAATACGAGACTTTATCAACTGTACCAGCATGAATGTGGTTTACCTCATCACCTGCAAATGCCAAATGCAATACATAGGGAAAACTCGTCAACAATTTCGCCGCAGAATCCTCGCACATATCGGCAACGTAGAAAGGAATGAAGTTACATCGGTAGCCACCCATGTTTGGCAACAACATGGGGGCGACCCAAACTGCTTAAAATTCCAGGGTATGGAATTGGTAAGACCGGACGGAAGAAGAGGAGACATGGATTCCCTGCTTCTTCAAAAAGAGGCAGGATGGATATATCGCTGCGAGACCCTCCAACCGTCAGGACTAAATGAACAACTTTTGTTCAACTGCTTCTTATAGGGAAACATCAAGTATCTGTCAACTTCCTCCACCCTCTGATAGCCTGGGTCACCTTGCTTTGAAAGATTTACTTACCTTCCCTTGGCCATTATCCCCTAGGACGAACGGTCCTGACAATGAAATAATTTACAAAACGCATTTATATTATCAGGTCTACTTTCATGATCTAATCTAATAACTTGGCCAAGTTCCCCTTTAAATCTATGTGATATTAAGGTGACTAATAAAGTAGATTCCGTATGAGAGTCTCTATCATCTACAACAAATGACCCAAAACATAATTGAGATTCTCTTAGAATTGTTAATACAACATCAATAGGCTGTCCCATATCAATGTCAACCTGAACAGCGGCTTTGATGTTCTCAGACATGACTATATCCCACTATCAATAGGGGATCGATATATGCCCTTGGATTGGCTTAAACCACCTTCTTCATCTGCTCCAAGGCGGAGGGTCATAGACCCGGGTCATATCCCGGCATGGCATATCACCGCCCCCTTATACGTCATCGCGGTGAGCGATGCTAGGAAGTAAGCTGTTTACTCAGTTGTCCTGGTGATAGGTAACGCGCTGACGTTGGACGCTTCACGTCGTGACGCCGGCGCATCTTAATACTAGTCTTTCCGGAGTTTCCGAGACTAGGAGCGCCGTGACGCCAGACGTACATACGTCATCACGTCGGCGCACCTACAACGATATGACGTCAGCGGAATAACAACGCCTCTCTGGCGCGCTTCTACGATCACATAGCGCACCTAACATCTTATTCACAATCATATACACTGATCGACAAGTAGGTTAGTGTAACATATGTCCGTTTAGATGGAGGGCTGCTATCATTCGGCCTTCCACGCTTGCATAAAATCAAATCAAATCAAATCATGGCATTTATGTAGCGCCAGCTTGTTCCGCAGCGCTTTCGGGTAATTATTATTTATTGCCCCCCACCAGGCTGGGTTCTCGTTTTGCCGACCTCGGAGGGATGGAGGGCTGAGTCGACCTTGAGCCGGCTGCCAGATTCATGCGGGGATCGAACTTGCAAACCCTCAGGTCGTAGGCGAGAGCTTACACTCTGCACCACATGAGGCTCGACAACTGAGATCAGCGTGAGACCATCTCACATGGTCTCCATTTACTTCCTGGTCAAATATGACTGGCTACCGTGAAGGGGCCAACCCATTAGGAGGTGTGGCTATGAGCTATTTAAGCACCACTTTTCCTGACGGCCCCCACTCCCTAGCCTACCATCAAGGCGATGGGAACTAACCTATGTCATGCTCTGACCTCTTGAGCACTCTATCTTTCTGTAGGGATTGCTGTCCATGCATTAACCTTGAGCTTACTGGGAGAGAGGAAAAAGGGGGAAAAAAGATAGAAAAAAGAAAGGAGGGTGTAGGGAAAAATATTCCTCTGTACCTAGGGAGGATTGACTCCTTGTCCTGCTATGCTAACGGCCTCATTGCTTGTATTTGCATGAGTAGTTAAGGACTTTAGGACTTGAAACCTCCTTCACTCATTTATAGGGGATTTGGATCTGTTAGAGTTATTACCTCCAGACCAAAATTCCAAACCCAGTAATCTCATGCATGTAGTACTCTTTATCCCTACTCTCATTGTAAGGAGATCCTATTGACCATTACACCTGGCATGGGACTATTGAAAGTAGGATTGATAGAGAAGAAGGGTTTAACATTTGAAAGAAATGAACCTTGTACCTACAATCTTTATCTATCCCCTCACCGAGGTTAAACCCTACTAGCTCAAATTGAACGCTAAGAGCTCATTTCCTGATTGAGGATTAAATATTTTAGTGATACTCTATCTATGGAGTGATACCCTAATTGTTTACCATCATAACTCTGTAAACATTATTGTTGTTATTATTACTCTCTAAGTACTAAGTCTCCTGAGGATCCACGTACACTCAGTGGTGAAACGCGTAGAGTGGGAGTACTGTTTATAATGAGTAAAAAACATTGACAAAATTAAAATCTCTGACACACTGTCCTTTTGAGCCGTTCACAAGTCTTAGCTCACTAGGCAACAAGCTCTGACAGAGATAACTATCTTCTTAGGTTGAATATCACTTTTTTGCAATCTGAAAGTTTCTGCTCAAACATTGTCGCCATGAGTAGGAGTACTGGCCATAAGGAATAAAAATTGACTAAAATCAATTTCCTTGACATACTGTCCTTTTGAGCTGTTAAAAACTTTTCAGCCCACTAGGCAGTATTTTTGACAGAGATATTCACTTCCTCAGGTTGAACATCACGTTTCCGCAACCTGAGTATCTCTGGTCGAATTCTGTCATTATACTAATAAAACTACAGATATCTAATTGGGGTTCCGTTTTTTGGGGAATCCATGAACAGCCCCCATGCAGACTGTATTCCTAAGTGACGTGCGACATTAAGAAATACGGAGTATCAGAAGTAATACCAAGTTGTAATTTTGAAACCCACCAATCATTTTTCTATCCACTATTTGGTGGGTTAACGCCTTTCCATTACAACTTAGATTTTGTGTTGTGTCCTTTGTTGTGCCCAATCGTGTTTTTTTAGATAAAACTTCATAAAATTTATTACTTTTAACCAAGTCACGTCTGTGAATAGGGCTTTTTCAAATTTTCAGTCGACTTGTGCTGCCCTCTCTGTGAATACAATTTAATTAATATTAATGGCAGGCTTTCTCTCGCGGAATATTTGTACTACAGAGTGGTTGACTGAGGCAAATTCAGTTTTCTCCGAGGAGGGTTATACTTCGAACTCGACAAACATCTCAATTCGGACGGTCTTTAAAGAGTTAACTAAGGTATATAGGGAATACATCCGCTGCTGGTGGGAAATACAAGGATTATCTAAATATGAGGAGCATAGGATAGTACCAAGAGGTTTGAGGAACCCTGTACTACCCCCGGTTCGCTGTCGAAACCCTGAGTTCCTTAAAAAATGGGAGGTAGAAGCGACAGAATCATCGCTCAGGCTGATAAAGCTTTTGATTGAGGAAGAAAAAAATACCCTCATCAAAGATCAAAAACGACTGGATGAGCTGATAGAAAAATCCAAAAAACTATTAGCAGATCCAGAATACCCTACCTTGGAAAAAAACTTACAGGAAAATATCACCAAATATACCCAGCATATAAAAGATAGGAAACATTCCCTCTTCTTGCGCGATCTTGCCGATTTTCGGGAAAACAGAGCCTATTTTGGGGGAAACAGATGTTCTGAAACTGAACCCAGTTCATCGGAAGCAGAGCAATCTGATAGCGAAGGATCTAGACTAGTATATACAGGTAATCACCCCCGACCTAACCACGGACGCGGTAGAACCCGTGGACGCGGTAGAGGGCGAGCGCGTTCTAATCAACAACACCCTCAGGATTTTCCCATCACGCAGTATTTTTTGAGGGGACGCCGAGAACAACAAACGAATTACTGACAATTCCAAACATGCTCGAGCCACCTCAGCAAGCAAGGAGTGATATGTCATCAGATGACAAAATGAAAATTGTCAACCTATCAACACATACACTCACTAAGCATGAGATTGCCGTTCTGGAGAGGGGGCTGTCCTTTGTCCCGACGACCCGTTATGAGCCGTTCGTCTGGACAAAGGACATCTCCCTCTTCGTGAGGAAGTTACGCTGGAAGAAGTATTTCTCCCTCCAGGATCGTAAGCTGGCAAACGATCTTGGAGTACCTATTGCGGATATTCCGGCAATCAGAGACCTCCAGAGTCTAGAAGATGAAATGATAAGGCCCGTAGCATGTACAGACTGCAAACCCAAGAATAAATCCAATCCACCAGCTATCAATTGCTCGGAGTTGGATCTTTTTGAGAAACTAGTTACTAGGGATCTCAGGAAGATCAAATCTGAACACAAAAAACCTCCAAATATGACACGATCTGAGAAATCGGCTTTAAAGACCTTGGAAAACAACGAGAATATTGTTATCAAGCCGTCTGATAAAGGCGGAAATGTGGTTCTACTTGACAAGGACAAATACATACAAATGTGTATGGATCTCCTTGACGATCGAACCACATACGCAATACTTAGGGAAGACCCTACACTCATCTTCCAGACAGCACTTAATAAAATCTTATGTGCCGCCAAAGAATCGAAGTGTATCAGCGAATCTGAACTCAAGTTTATGACACCAACAAGTCCCAGAATAGCGACTTTCTATACCCTACCCAAAATTCACAAAGGGACTAGTCCCTTAAAAGGACGTCCAATCGTGTCCGGCATTAACAATCTTACCCAAAATGCTAGCATTTTTGTGGATCGTGTATTGAGACCATTTGTCTCTGCACTACCCTCTTTTGCACAGGACACGATGGACGTCCTACGTCAACTGGAAGGGATTTCGGTAAGTCCCGATACGTGGTTGGCGAGCTTAGATGTCGAGGCTCTTTATAGCTCGATCCCTCACGAAGTGGGTTTACGAGCTATAGCGCATTTCCTATCCCAACGAGGTATTCACTATCAGGCACAGAATGAATTCATATTACAGCTTTTGAATTTCATTCTTTCACACAATTATTTTCTGTTTGACAGAAAGTTTTTCCACCAGCTCAGGGGCACCGCGATGGGGACGTCATGTGCCCCAACTTACGCAAATTTGCTCCTGGGCTGGTGGGAAGAGAAATGCGTGTTCTCCACTGAAAATCTGGAATGGTCAAAAAACATCTTGACCTGGATCAGATACATAGACGATATACTGATTCTGTGGACTGGGACAAAACCCGGATTCCATGAATTTGTGAATTGGTTGAATAATAATGACATAAATCTACGATTCACAGCAGAAATCAGTAGATCGTCTATGACCTTTTTGGACATATCTGTCGAGGTTCAACCGGATGGTAAACTTTCCTCTAGTTTGTATCGGAAAATAACGGCAACAAATAGCTTGCTGTCCTGGAATAGCTTCCATCCTGAGCCCCTCAGAAAAGGCATCCCCAAAGGGCAGTATCTCAGAATAAGGCGGAACTGCTCGGAAGATGAAACATTCAATATGGAATGTCAGAAATTAAGAGATAGGTTCCAAAAAAGAGGATATCCAACGCAAGTCCTCAAGCAAGCAGAAGAACACGCGCGTGCCTGTAAAAGGAATGAACTATTAGTTCCGAAAAAACGTGAAAACACAAAAGAGATGCGCATTGTCGGTACATTCGATACAGGGCAGAAAAGGGTTCTCAATATTTTAAGATCATATTGGGACATTCTTCGGAATGACCAAGATATACAAACCTTTATTCCACCCTACCCAAAAATAACCTACCGACGCGGCAGAAACATCAGAGACCATCTAGTGAAAAGTTTTCTAAAACCTTCAAAACCACAGGGTGATTGGTTATCCCGTTCAATCCCAAGTGGCACCTTCACCTGCTCTAAATGCTTAGCATGTAAGTTTATTCAAAAAGGAGATGCTTTCAAATCAACAAAAACAGGAAGAGAGTACTCAATACGAGACTTTATCAACTGTACCAGCATGAATGTGGTTTACCTCATCACCTGCAAATGCCAAATGCAATACATAGGGAAAACTCGTCAACAATTTCGCCGCAGAATCCTCGCACATATCGGCAACGTAGAAAGGAATGAAGTTACATCGGTAGCCACCCATGTTTGGCAACAACATGGGGGCGACCCAAACTGCTTAAAATTCCAGGGTATGGAATTGGTAAGACCGGACGGAAGAAGAGGAGACATGGATTCCCTGCTTCTTCAAAAAGAGGCAGGATGGATATATCGCTGCGAGACCCTCCAACCGTCAGGACTAAATGAACAACTTTTGTTCAACTGCTTCTTATAGGGAAACATCAAGTATCTGTCAACTTCCTCCACCCTCTGATAGCCTGGGTCACCTTGCTTTGAAAGATTTACTTACCTTCCCTTGGCCATTATCCCCTAGGACGAACGGTCCTGACAATGAAATAATTTACAAAACGCATTTATATTATCAGGTCTACTTTCATGATCTAATCTAATAACTTGGCCAAGTTCCCCTTTAAATCTATGTGATATTAAGGTGACTAATAAAGTAGATTCCGTATGAGAGTCTCTATCATCTACAACAAATGACCCAAAACATAATTGAGATTCTCTTAGAATTGTTAATACAACATCAATAGGCTGTCCCATATCAATGTCAACCTGAACAGCGGCTTTGATGTTCTCAGACATGACTATATCCCACTATCAATAGGGGATCGATATATGCCCTTGGATTGGCTTAAACCACCTTCTTCATCTGCTCCAAGGCGGAGGGTCATAGACCCGGGTCATATCCCGGCATGGCATATCACCGCCCCCTTATACGTCATCGCGGTGAGCGATGCTAGGAAGTAAGCTGTTTACTCAGTTGTCCTGGTGATAGGTAACGCGCTGACGTTGGACGCTTCACGTCGTGACGCCGGCGCATCTTAATACTAGTCTTTCCGGAGTTTCCGAGACTAGGAGCGCCGTGACGCCAGACGTACATACGTCATCACGTCGGCGCACCTACAACGATATGACGTCAGCGGAATAACAACGCCTCTCTGGCGCGCTTCTACGATCACATAGCGCACCTAACATCTTATTCACAATCATATACACTGATCGACAAGTAGGTTAGTGTAACATATGTCCGTTTAGATGGAGGGCTGCTATCATTCGGCCTTCCACGCTTGCATAAAATCAAATCAAATCAAATCATGGCATTTATGTAGCGCCAGCTTGTTCCGCAGCGCTTTCGGGTAATTATTATTTATTGCCCCCCACCAGGCTGGGTTCTCGTTTTGCCGACCTCGGAGGGATGGAGGGCTGAGTCGACCTTGAGCCGGCTGCCAGATTCATGCGGGGATCGAACTTGCAAACCCTCAGGTCGTAGGCGAGAGCTTACACTCTGCACCACATGAGGCTCGACAACTGAGATCAGCGTGAGACCATCTCACATGGTCTCCATTTACTTCCTGGTCAAATATGACTGGCTACCGTGAAGGGGCCAACCCATTAGGAGGTGTGGCTATGAGCTATTTAAGCACCACTTTTCCTGACGGCCCCCACTCCCTAGCCTACCATCAAGGCGATGGGAACTAACCTATGTCATGCTCTGACCTCTTGAGCACTCTATCTTTCTGTAGGGATTGCTGTCCATGCATTAACCTTGAGCTTACTGGGAGAGAGGAAAAAGGGGGAAAAAAGATAGAAAAAAGAAAGGAGGGTGTAGGGAAAAATATTCCTCTGTACCTAGGGAGGATTGACTCCTTGTCCTGCTATGCTAACGGCCTCATTGCTTGTATTTGCATGAGTAGTTAAGGACTTTAGGACTTGAAACCTCCTTCACTCATTTATAGGGGATTTGGATCTGTTAGAGTTATTACCTCCAGACCAAAATTCCAAACCCAGTAATCTCATGCATGTAGTACTCTTTATCCCTACTCTCATTGTAAGGAGATCCTATTGACCATTACACCTGGCATGGGACTATTGAAAGTAGGATTGATAGAGAAGAAGGGTTTAACATTTGAAAGAAATGAACCTTGTACCTACAATCTTTATCTATCCCCTCACCGAGGTTAAACCCTACTAGCTCAAATTGAACGCTAAGAGCTCATTTCCTGATTGAGGATTAAATATTTTAGTGATACTCTATCTATGGAGTGATACCCTAATTGTTTACCATCATAACTCTGTAAACATTATTGTTGTTATTATTACTCTCTAAGTACTAAGTCTCCTGAGGATCCACGTACACTCAGTGGTGAAACGCGTAGAGTGGGAGTACTGTTTATAATGAGTAAAAAACATTGACAAAATTAAAATCTCTGACACACTGTCCTTTTGAGCCGTTCACAAGTCTTAGCTCACTAGGCAACAAGCTCTGACAGAGATAACTATCTTCTTAGGTTGAATATCACTTTTTTGCAATCTGAAAGTTTCTGCTCAAACATTGTCGCCATGAGTAGGAGTACTGGCCATAAGGAATAAAAATTGACTAAAATCAATTTCCTTGACATACTGTCCTTTTGAGCTGTTAAAAACTTTTCAGCCCACTAGGCAGTATTTTTGACAGAGATATTCACTTCCTCAGGTTGAACATCACGTTTCCGCAACCTGAGTATCTCTGGTCGAATTCTGTCATTATACTAATAAAACTACAGATATCTAATTGGGGTTCCGTTTTTTGGGGAATCCATGAACAGCCCCCATGCAGACTGTATTCCTAAGTGACGTGCGACATTAAGAAATACGGAGTATCAGAAGTAATACCAAGTTGTAATTTTGAAACCCACCAATCATTTTTCTATCCACTATTTGGTGGGTTAACGCCTTTCCATTACAACTTAGATTTTGTGTTGTGTCCTTTGTTGTGCCCAATCGTGTTTTTTTAGATAAAACTTCATAAAATTTATTACTTTTAACCAAGTCACGTCTGTGAATAGGGCTTTTTCAAATTTTCAGTCGACTTGTGCTGCCCTCTCTGTGAATACAATTTAATTAATATTAATGGCAGGCTTTCTCTCGCGGAATATTTGTACTACAGAGTGGTTGACTGAGGCAAATTCAGTTTTCTCCGAGGAGGGTTATACTTCGAACTCGACAAACATCTCAATTCGGACGGTCTTTAAAGAGTTAACTAAGGTATATAGGGAATACATCCGCTGCTGGTGGGAAATACAAGGATTATCTAAATATGAGGAGCATAGGATAGTACCAAGAGGTTTGAGGAACCCTGTACTACCCCCGGTTCGCTGTCGAAACCCTGAGTTCCTTAAAAAATGGGAGGTAGAAGCGACAGAATCATCGCTCAGGCTGATAAAGCTTTTGATTGAGGAAGAAAAAAATACCCTCATCAAAGATCAAAAACGACTGGATGAGCTGATAGAAAAATCCAAAAAACTATTAGCAGATCCAGAATACCCTACCTTGGAAAAAAACTTACAGGAAAATATCACCAAATATACCCAGCATATAAAAGATAGGAAACATTCCCTCTTCTTGCGCGATCTTGCCGATTTTCGGGAAAACAGAGCCTATTTTGGGGGAAACAGATGTTCTGAAACTGAACCCAGTTCATCGGAAGCAGAGCAATCTGATAGCGAAGGATCTAGACTAGTATATACAGGTAATCACCCCCGACCTAACCACGGACGCGGTAGAACCCGTGGACGCGGTAGAGGGCGAGCGCGTTCTAATCAACAACACCCTCAGGATTTTCCCATCACGCAGTATTTTTTGAGGGGACGCCGAGAACAACAAACGAATTACTGACAATTCCAAACATGCTCGAGCCACCTCAGCAAGCAAGGAGTGATATGTCATCAGATGACAAAATGAAAATTGTCAACCTATCAACACATACACTCACTAAGCATGAGATTGCCGTTCTGGAGAGGGGGCTGTCCTTTGTCCCGACGACCCGTTATGAGCCGTTCGTCTGGACAAAGGACATCTCCCTCTTCGTGAGGAAGTTACGCTGGAAGAAGTATTTCTCCCTCCAGGATCGTAAGCTGGCAAACGATCTTGGAGTACCTATTGCTGATATTCCGGCAATCAGAGACCTCCAGAGTCTAGAAGATGAAATGATAAGGCCCGTAGCATGTACAGACTGCAAACCCAAGAATAAATCCAATCCACCAGCTATCAATTGCTCGGAGTTGGATCTTTTTGAGAAACTAGTTACTAGGGATCTCAGGAAGATCAAATCTGAACACAAAAAACCTCCAAATATGACACGATCTGAGAAATCGGCTTTAAAGACCTTGGAAAACAACGAGAATATTGTTATCAAGCCGTCTGATAAAGGCGGAAATGTGGTTCTACTTGACAAGGACAAATACATACAAATGTGTATGGATCTCCTTGACGATCGAACCACATACGCAATACTTAGGGAAGACCCTACACTCATCTTCCAGACAGCACTTAATAAAATCTTATGTGCCGCCAAAGAATCGAAGTGTATCAGCGAATCTGAACTCAAGTTTATGACACCAACAAGTCCCAGAATAGCGACTTTCTATACCCTACCCAAAATTCACAAAGGGACTAGTCCCTTAAAAGGACGTCCAATCGTGTCCGGCATTAACAATCTTACCCAAAATGCTAGCATTTTTGTGGATCGTGTATTGAGACCATTTGTCTCTGCACTACCCTCTTTTGCACAGGACACGATGGACGTCCTACGTCAACTGGAAGGGATTTCGGTAAGTCCCGATACGTGGTTGGCGAGCTTAGATGTCGAGGCTCTTTATAGCTCGATCCCTCACGAAGTGGGTTTACGAGCTATAGCGCATTTCCTATCCCAACGAGGTATTCACTATCAGGCACAGAATGAATTCATATTACAGCTTTTGAATTTCATTCTTTCACACAATTATTTTCTGTTTGACAGAAAGTTTTTCCACCAGCTCAGGGGCACCGCGATGGGGACGTCATGTGCCCCAACTTACGCAAATTTGCTCCTGGGCTGGTGGGAAGAGAAATGCGTGTTCTCCACTGAAAATCTGGAATGGTCAAAAAACATCTTGACCTGGATCAGATACATAGACGATATACTGATTCTGTGGACTGGGACAAAACCCGGATTCCATGAATTTGTGAATTGGTTGAATAATAATGACATAAATCTACGATTCACAGCAGAAATCAGTAGATCGTCTATGACCTTTTTGGACATATCTGTCGAGGTTCAACCGGATGGTAAACTTTCCTCTAGTTTGTATCGGAAAATAACGGCAACAAATAGCTTGCTGTCCTGGAATAGCTTCCATCCTGAGCCCCTCAGAAAAGGCATCCCCAAAGGGCAGTATCTCAGAATAAGGCGGAACTGCTCGGAAGATGAAACATTCAATATGGAATGTCAGAAATTAAGAGATAGGTTCCAAAAAAGAGGATATCCAACGCAAGTCCTCAAGCAAGCAGAAGAACACGCGCGTGCCTGTAAAAGGAATGAACTATTAGTTCCGAAAAAACGTGAAAACACAAAAGAGATGCGCATTGTCGGTACATTCGATACAGGGCAGAAAAGGGTTCTCAATATTTTAAGATCATATTGGGACATTCTTCGGAATGACCAAGATATACAAACCTTTATTCCACCCTACCCAAAAATAACCTACCGACGCGGCAGAAACATCAGAGACCATCTAGTGAAAAGTTTTCTAAAACCTTCAAAACCACAGGGTGATTGGTTATCCCGTTCAATCCCAAGTGGCACCTTCACCTGCTCTAAATGCTTAGCATGTAAGTTTATTCAAAAAGGAGATGCTTTCAAATCAACAAAAACAGGAAGAGAGTACTCAATACGAGACTTTATCAACTGTACCAGCATGAATGTGGTTTACCTCATCACCTGCAAATGCCAAATGCAATACATAGGGAAAACTCGTCAACAATTTCGCCGCAGAATCCTCGCACATATCGGCAACGTAGAAAGGAATGAAGTTACATCGGTAGCCACCCATGTTTGGCAACAACATGGGGGCGACCCAAACTGCTTAAAATTCCAGGGTATGGAATTGGTAAGACCGGACGGAAGAAGAGGAGACATGGATTCCCTGCTTCTTCAAAAAGAGGCAGGATGGATATATCGCTGCGAGACCCTCCAACCGTCAGGACTAAATGAACAACTTTTGTTCAACTGCTTCTTATAGGGAAACATCAAGTATCTGTCAACTTCCTCCACCCTCTGATAGCCTGGGTCACCTTGCTTTGAAAGATTTACTTACCTTCCCTTGGCCATTATCCCCTAGGACGAACGGTCCTGACAATGAAATAATTTACAAAACGCATTTATATTATCAGGTCTACTTTCATGATCTAATCTAATAACTTGGCCAAGTTCCCCTTTAAATCTATGTGATATTAAGGTGACTAATAAAGTAGATTCCGTATGAGAGTCTCTATCATCTACAACAAATGACCCAAAACATAATTGAGATTCTCTTAGAATTGTTAATACAACATCAATAGGCTGTCCCATATCAATGTCAACCTGAACAGCGGCTTTGATGTTCTCAGACATGACTATATCCCACTATCAATAGGGGATCGATATATGCCCTTGGATTGGCTTAAACCACCTTCTTCATCTGCTCCAAGGCGGAGGGTCATAGACCCGGGTCATATCCCGGCATGGCATATCACCGCCCCCTTATACGTCATCGCGGTGAGCGATGCTAGGAAGTAAGCTGTTTACTCAGTTGTCCTGGTGATAGGTAACGCGCTGACGTTGGACGCTTCACGTCGTGACGCCGGCGCATCTTAATACTAGTCTTTCCGGAGTTTCCGAGACTAGGAGCGCCGTGACGCCAGACGTACATACGTCATCACGTCGGCGCACCTACAACGATATGACGTCAGCGGAATAACAACGCCTCTCTGGCGCGCTTCTACGATCACATAGCGCACCTAACATCTTATTCACAATCATATACACTGATCGACAAGTAGGTTAGTGTAACATATGTCCGTTTAGATGGAGGGCTGCTATCATTCGGCCTTCCACGCTTGCATAAAATCAAATCAAATCAAATCATGGCATTTATGTAGCGCCAGCTTGTTCCGCAGCGCTTTCGGGTAATTATTATTTATTGCCCCCCACCAGGCTGGGTTCTCGTTTTGCCGACCTCGGAGGGATGGAGGGCTGAGTCGACCTTGAGCCGGCTGCCAGATTCATGCGGGGATCGAACTTGCAAACCCTCAGGTCGTAGGCGAGAGCTTACACTCTGCACCACATGAGGCTCGACAACTGAGATCAGCGTGAGACCATCTCACATGGTCTCCATTTACTTCCTGGTCAAATATGACTGGCTACCGTGAAGGGGCCAACCCATTAGGAGGTGTGGCTATGAGCTATTTAAGCACCACTTTTCCTGACGGCCCCCACTCCCTAGCCTACCATCAAGGCGATGGGAACTAACCTATGTCATGCTCTGACCTCTTGAGCACTCTATCTTTCTGTAGGGATTGCTGTCCATGCATTAACCTTGAGCTTACTGGGAGAGAGGAAAAAGGGGGAAAAAAGATAGAAAAAAGAAAGGAGGGTGTAGGGAAAAATATTCCTCTGTACCTAGGGAGGATTGACTCCTTGTCCTGCTATGCTAACGGCCTCATTGCTTGTATTTGCATGAGTAGTTAAGGACTTTAGGACTTGAAACCTCCTTCACTCATTTATAGGGGATTTGGATCTGTTAGAGTTATTACCTCCAGACCAAAATTCCAAACCCAGTAATCTCATGCATGTAGTACTCTTTATCCCTACTCTCATTGTAAGGAGATCCTATTGACCATTACACCTGGCATGGGACTATTGAAAGTAGGATTGATAGAGAAGAAGGGTTTAACATTTGAAAGAAATGAACCTTGTACCTACAATCTTTATCTATCCCCTCACCGAGGTTAAACCCTACTAGCTCAAATTGAACGCTAAGAGCTCATTTCCTGATTGAGGATTAAATATTTTAGTGATACTCTATCTATGGAGTGATACCCTAATTGTTTACCATCATAACTCTGTAAACATTATTGTTGTTATTATTACTCTCTAAGTACTAAGTCTCCTGAGGATCCACGTACACTCAGTGGTGAAACGCGTAGAGTGGGAGTACTGTTTATAATGAGTAAAAAACATTGACAAAATTAAAATCTCTGACACACTGTCCTTTTGAGCCGTTCACAAGTCTTAGCTCACTAGGCAACAAGCTCTGACAGAGATAACTATCTTCTTAGGTTGAATATCACTTTTTTGCAATCTGAAAGTTTCTGCTCAAACATTGTCGCCATGAGTAGGAGTACTGGCCATAAGGAATAAAAATTGACTAAAATCAATTTCCTTGACATACTGTCCTTTTGAGCTGTTAAAAACTTTTCAGCCCACTAGGCAGTATTTTTGACAGAGATATTCACTTCCTCAGGTTGAACATCACGTTTCCGCAACCTGAGTATCTCTGGTCGAATTCTGTCATTATACTAATAAAACTACAGATATCTAATTGGGGTTCCGTTTTTTGGGGAATCCATGAACAGCCCCCATGCAGACTGTATTCCTAAGTGACGTGCGACATTAAGAAATACGGAGTATCAGAAGTAATACCAAGTTGTAATTTTGAAACCCACCAATCATTTTTCTATCCACTATTTGGTGGGTTAACGCCTTTCCATTACAACTTAGATTTTGTGTTGTGTCCTTTGTTGTGCCCAATCGTGTTTTTTTAGATAAAACTTAATAAAATTTATTACTTTTAACCAAGTCACGTCTGTGAATAAAACCCCATATAAAGTTAGGCTCTTCCAGGAGGATTTTCCTGTCATTTTCTTAGTTGGTCCATAAAGATCTTACAGCACATTAAAGGGATCTAATTGTTGGAAGGGATCAGTCAGGAGAAGGGGACCAAGACATCTCCAAGACATCACATATACCATGGACCATAATGAAGACGTCAGCAAGAAGTGGATTAAATTGGCACAACAGTGGCATCACCAAGAACTGGACGTCCCTCAGTAACTGATGAAAAGACCAGAAGAAAATTGGTCTGGAAGGCCGACAGAAACATTAAAGGAGCTGCAGGAGTTTCTGGCAAGTACTGGTTGTGTAGTTATATGACAAACATTTCCCGTGTTCTTCATATGTCGGGGCGGTGGGGGAGGGGGGACAAGACAGAAGCCTTTTATAACAAAGAAAATCATCCAAGTTCTGCTAGGTTTTGCCAAAACCTATATCAATTCTGCCAGAAGTCTGGGGGAGAACATGTTATGTCTGATGAGACCGAGGGGGAACTTTTTTGCCATAATTCCAGAAGGTATGTTTGCGCAAAGCCGACACTGCTCATTACCAGAAGGCCACCAGAGCTGCAGTGAAGATGGTAGGGGCAGCATTATGCTTTAAGGCTGTTTTTGTGGAGGCAATTATGGACAGTTTCAAATATCAGTGCATTTTGGCACAAAATCTCCAAGCCTCGGCTTAAAAGATAAACGGGAATTTCCCTTTTCAGCATGACAACAACCGAAAGCAGACCCACAAATCACCAAGAGAATGGCTTCACCAGAAGAAGATCAAAGTTTTAGAATGGCCCAGCCACAGCCTAGACCTGAATCGCATAAAAAATCTGTGTGTTGACCTAAAGAGGGCGCTACACACAAGATGCCCTCGCAATCTGACAGATTTGGAACGCTTTTGCATGGAAGAGTGGGCAAAGATTGCCAAGAGAAGATGTGCCGTGCTGATAGACACCGACCCGAAAAGACTGATTGTTGTCATAAAGTCAAAGGGTACAACAAAGTGTTCGTTTTAGGGTGTGCATATTTATTCAACCACATTATTTTTTTTTCTAATTACCTTTTTACCCTGAAACATTCCAATTTGTTTTTCAATTGAATTGTACAGATGACGGGCCACACTGAAAGTGGAAATACACCTGAAATGATTTACCTAACATGACAAAAACATAGCATCTTACCAGGGGTGCGTAGACTTTTTTTCCCAACTGTATATATACTGGGGGGGAGGGGGTGTACATAATGAATGGGGGAAAAAACAATCAGCGTGGCTCTTTAAACATGTATGGACAGATGTCACTTAATATGGACAGCGATGGAAGCAGATAACACTGTCAACATCAAATTCAATGGGAGTAGTGCCTGTGGTATCAACCCAGGCCACTGTAATACAGACAGCGCCATGTGCTTCCTGCACTCTTCATACTGACAGTGGTGATGGGAATCAGATGATCAGTGGGGATCCCAAGTGTTGGATCTGCACCGATCATCTATTGATGAAAGAGAAAAGGTCATCAGTAGAAAAAAAGTCTTAAAAGTCCCGGACAACCGGACAACCTGGACAATATTACGCTATTCCATGAGATTGGAAATAAGGAAAGGCACATGCTATCATGGCAATTATTTCTGATTAATAGTGTACTTTTTGTTATACTTTTGTTTCATAAGCCAATAAAATAGGATATGAAACTTAAAAATATATACCGTGTTTCTCCCAAAATAAGACACTGTCTTCTATTATTTTTTGCCCAAAAAGAGGCACAGTGTCTAATTTTAGGCGGGTGTCTTATAATACTACCCTTGTAGATGGCGTTCAGGTCCCTTGTGCTGGTGTCCGTCAGTGCTGCAGGCTGCTGTGTCCTCCTGAACACCGATAGAGCATTTCTTCTTGGTAGCGGGGCTTGAATACCCCACCTCCAGCAAGCTAATGCTCTGATTGGTTAATCAGGCGCTGCGTCAGCCAATCAGAGCCGGCGCTTAATTAACCAATCACAGCCATTCAATGAAAATTGGGGTAGATCTTATTATCGGGGAAACATGGTATTATTAGGCAAGAATTGCATCTACCAGTGTTTTCCAAATATTCAGAAACCTCCTAATTCTCCAAAACATTGGCCTACTGTAACAGGGGTAAATGCAGATTTTTAAAGGTAGATTTCCAAGTGGGATTTAAAGGGGACTTCCGCTTTTATATGAAGTACTAGCAGGAGGAGCTCGCCATTGTTGATCTCTCTTGCTGAGATGGATGACATAGCTGCTGGAAAGCTGCCTCCTGGCAGTGAATGGCGCTGAATGAGGTGAAGTATTTGCCTTGTGGTAAATTTCTGTGACGTATTTCAATCTCATGTGGTGAGCAGACACTCACTGTGTGACAATTCATGTAGTCTGTGGACATAAGGAATAAAACTATTTCTGGCCATCATATGACTTATATCCTGCATTTTTCAACAGTTTTTCCCTATGCAGGCTCCATCTCTAATTCTCAGTTTTACTTAAGCTCATGGGCCAAGACTAGCTGCCATGGGTTCCTAAAAATAAGACCTACCCCAATAAGCCCTACCCTGATTTTTGGGGGTGGGGTGAATAAAGCCTTGAAATATAAGCCCCACCTTGAAAATAAGCCCTAGCTACACTGTCGGTCCCTGACACTTTGGCAGGCTTCCATGCAGTTCTCAGCACCAACAAAGCCCTGCCTCCAGCAAGCGATTGCTTTGATTGGTTCATTGAGTGCCGGCTCTGATTGGTTCTCAAGCACCGCGGCTCAGCCAATCAAAGTCATTCAATGCGATCCTGTGATTGGTTTTCAAGCGCTACAACTCAGCCAATCAAAGCAATCCCTTGCTGGAGGCGGGGTTTTGTTAGCGTTAAGAACTGCACGGAAGCCTGCCGGAGACCAGCAGGAGGGACCTAGACAGCACCTGCTAGGTTGAGTATAATACACCCCCCGAAAATGAGACCCTGTGCCTCTTTTGGGGCAAAAATTAATATAAGACAGGGCCTTATTTTCAAGAAAACACGGTACTATGAGGTCTTCTATACATTGCACACATAGGAGAGCAGGATATTTTATTCTCTCTCTCTCTCCACTATCTTAAGTAACAGTTCCATGGAGGCAGTGTAGATTAATCCAGTAGCTGTGCGACAAAAAATCACTTACTATTAGCTGCAGTAATATGTCTGTGAGAGTGTGTCTGCTTCTATCTCCCTCCTCACACACCTCTCCATAGACATTTATGGGCAGTATGACACAGGAGTAAGTAAACCCACCTCACTTCCTGTTTACTGTTTAGAAATTCAGAAAGTTAAAAAATAAGTGAGGCCCTTAGGCCCCCTGTCCGCGGACGTGATTTCGCCGGCGGTAAATGGCTATGGAAAGCGCCGGCCCCATGTCCACGAGCAGAGAATCATTGCGATTTTCCGCGGCCAGCCTATCTGTCAGATAGGCTGACTGGCAGAGATTCGTCTGCCGGCTTCTGCTCCCAGGCGGCGGAGATCCGCTGCAGGATACCGCAACGCCCGTGGACAGGGGGGCCTTAGGCTGGGGTCACACGGAACCAATATCCCGTGGAAGGACCGCATGGAAATTCTGCAAGATTTCCACCAGAGAAATGCAGCTTCAAAACCTGCAACCTTTCGATGCGGGTGTTGGAGCAGCTTCGCTCTCGGCATTCCACTGTGGCCATCTTTCCCCATAGAGAGGAGACAGGCTGCCATGGAAATGGGGAAAGAATTGACATGCTGCGGATTTGAATTCCGCTCCGCATGTCAATTTCCGCGCGGTTCGGCTGCAACAGATTTGTCCACACGCTGCGGCCAGATTTTTGCATTTTTGGATAATCCTCGGATTAAAAATGTGGGCAGAATTTCCGTGCAGAATGTCCGCGCAGACATTCCGCGGCAATTCCTCCCTGTGTGACTCCCAACCTTAGTGGGCTGTCACAGTGCAGACGTATCAACCCTATTCTCATTTGCACAAGGAAAGACCAGAAGCAATGGGATGAAACTAGAAGGGAGGAGACACAGATTAGACATTAGACAGTGGGGGGGGGGGGGGAATGAATGAGTGGAACAGGTTGCCACGGGAGGTGGGGAGTTCTCCTTCAATAGAAGGAGGCTGGGCAGACATCTGTCTCGAATGACTTAGTGATACTGTATTGAGCAGGGGGTTTGACTCGATGACCTTGAAGGTCTCTTCCAACTATCATTCTAGAATTCTACGGTCAGCCTTTTAGAGCGATTTGTCTTCACAAATACATTATTATCTCTAAATCAAGTGAGGTGTGCTTTTGCTTGTTATCACATTGACTATCATATAAGTACAAGTTTGCTGACGTTTGTTAATGGTAGGTGCGCTACATTATAACTAATTGTTTCCCTGACAGGATCATCAACTATCCAAGATTCTCTTTTGCTATATTCGTTTTGTAGGATAAAAGGCGAAAAACGTCTCTCCTGTTCTCTACTAGAGAGGTTACTGGGTAAATACAGCCCGGTGCATACATGTTTTATAGAGGACTCTGTGCCTACAAGAGTTTACATTCTGATCTTATAAAAGAGGGTTTTCTAGGACAATTCTTAAGAAATAATGTACTTTCTTTAGCATCAAATGCTATCAGTACAAGAAAGAAACCCCAAGCTCTATGTGCAAACTAATGTGCGGCCAAGAAATGGCACAAGAGCCCTTAAACAGCTATTTGATGAGAACCCACTTCTCCTTGGAGGTGTTAGCAGTTCGTATTGCACAGGTTATAGGTTAGCTCAGGTTCTTTTTGTATTGTTATTCAAGCATGAGTGAATCCCAGAGAATTGCGTTGCAGATTATCACCAGTAGCTCGCCTTCTCAAAGGTTGGAAGGTTCACTTGCTGTGAAAGAAGAGAAAGTGGAAATGTAGCTTGTAACACGAAAATGGAGAATAGAGATAAGAACGCTCACCCCACCTGAGGAAGAACCAAATGTAGAAATGCTTTGTAATTGCACTTTAATGTAGGAACATATGGGCCAATGCTTGCCGGAGACACAGTGTCTATCACTGGCTGGGTAGCACTGTGGTTGGCACTGAGGCTGACAATGTGTGGGTGCCGATTCGCTGTACCAGATGGCAGTGTCAGGTGGTCAGGAGGGCTCTAGGTCAGAACATCCCTGTGGCTGTATTTAGTTTTTGTGTATTTTACATATATATTGATAGGTGTATTTTTTGGAGATTATAAAACAAAAATTGTTGTATTTTGATATTCAGAAAAAAAGAAGACCCACAAAATCAGTAAATATATATATATGTTGCCGTTTTTTGATTTCCTTTTTAATCTATATATATAAAATTGAATGTATGTCTGTCTGTGTGTGTGTGTGTGTGTGTGTGTGTGTGTGTCTCTGTCTGTCTGTCTGTCCTTTATGCGCTACTACACCTTTCATCCGATCGCCATGAAACATTGGGAAGTTGTTGAGTACACTCCTGGGAAGATTATAGGCATAGTACATTTATGCTATGATAAATGGCGCGCGTGCGAGCGTCGTCGACAGTTACGCCCCCCCCCCCCCCACACGTAGATCGTTCGATTTCCATCACTGCCACTAATTCTCTCACTTCCCGATGTTGTAGAAACATGAAATTTGGCAAGAGCATTGATTATGTCATAAATAGGAAAAGTTAATAGGTCCCAACTCGATTAATCAATTCTAAGCGCCAAAGAATTAGCGTCCAAATTTTACGTACGGAATCTAATTTTCTCGCTTCCCGATGTCATAGAAACTTGAAATTTGGCACGAGCATTGATTATGTCATAAATAGGAAAAGTTAATAGGTCCCAACTCGATTATTCAATTCTAGCGCAAAAGAATTAGCATCCAAATTTTACGTGCAGAATCTAATTCTCTCACTTCCTGATGTCATCTATATATATATAAAAAGGAATGTATGTCTGTCTGTCTGTCTGTCTGTCCTTTATGCATTACTACACCATTCATCCAATTGCCATGAAACTTTGGGAAGTTGTTGAGTACACTCCTGGGAAGATTTCTGGCATAGTACACCTATCCTGCGAGCATCATCGACAGTTATGCCCCCCAGACAAAGATCGTTTGATTTCCATGTCAAGCACAAAAGCAAAAGGCATTACGAGCAACGGGATGCGTGTTCAACCAGAAAATGATGCATCCGCCGAACGTATCACAAGACAATTGCTGGATATTGAGAATGCTGAGGTAAAATGAAAGCTGTGCTGTGATTGGTTGCTATTTCTTATACTGCTGAGGTAACATGAAAGCTGTGCTGTGATTGGTGGCTACTTCTTATACTACTGAGGTTGCATGAAAGCTGCGCTGCGATTCGTTGTTATATATTATACCACTGAGGTAACATGAAAGCTGCGCTGTGATTGGTTGCTATATATAATACCGCAGAGGTAAAATGAATGTTGTGCTGTGATTGGTTGCTATTTTTTATATTGCTGAGGCAGAATAAAAGTTGCGCTGTGATTGGTTGTTATTTCTCTTACTGCTGAGTTAACATGAAAGCTGCGCTGTGATTGGTTGTTATATTTTATACTGCTAAGGTAACATGAAAGCTGCGCTGTGATTGGTTGTTATATTTTATACTGCTAAGGTAACATGAAAGCTGCGCTGTGATTGGGTGTTATATATTATAAAGCAGAGGTAACATGTAAGCTGCGCTGCGATTGGTTGTTATATATTATACCACTGAGGTAACATGAAAGCTGCGCTGTGATTGGTTGTTATCTAGATATATAAAAACGAATGAATGTATGTCTGTCTGTCTGTCTGTCTTCGCAGCAACGCGCGACGGGTAAGCACGGGAAATTTGGCACAAGCATTGATTGTCATAAATAGGAAAAGCTAATGGGTCCCAACTCGATTATTCAATTCTATGCGCAATAGAATTAGCGTCCAAATTTTACGTACGGAATCTAATTCTCTCACTTCCCAATGTAATAGAAACTTGAAATTTGTCATGAGCATTGATTATGTCATAAATAGGAAAAGCTAATGGGTCCCAACTCCATTATTCAATTCTAAGCGCCAAACAATTAGCGTCCAAATTTTACGTATGGAATCTAATTTTCTCGCTTCCCAATGTCATAGAAACTTGAAATTTGGCACGAGCCTTGATTATGTCATAAATAGGAAACGTTAATGGGTCCCAACTCGATTATTCAATTCTATGCGCCAAAGAATTAGCGTCCAAATTTTACGTATGGAATTTAATTCTCTCACTTCCCGATGTAATTTGGCAAGAGCATTGATTATGTCATAAATAGGAAAAGTTAGTGGGTCCCAACTCGATTATTCAATTCTAAGCGCTAAACAATTAGCGTCCAAATTTTACGTACGGAATCTAATTCTCTCACTTCCCGATCATCTATATATATATAAAAATGAATGTATGCATGTCTGTCTGTCCTTTATGCATTACTACACCATTCATCCAATCACCATGAAACTTTGGGAAGTTGCTGAGTACACTCCTGGGAAGATTACTGGTATAGTACATCTATCCTACGATAGGTGGCGCACGTGCGAGCATCATCGACAGTTATGCCCCCAGACAAAGATCGTTTGATTTCGATTTCAAGCACGAAACCAAAAGGCATTACGAGCAACGGGATGAGTGTTCAACCAGAAAATGATGCATCCGCCGAACGTTTCGCAAGACAATTGCTGGATATTGAGAATGCTGAGGTAAAATGAAAGCTGTGCTGTGATTGGTTGCTATTTCTTATACTGCTGAGGTAACATGAAAGCTGTGCTGTGATTGGTTGCTATATATTATACTGCTGAGGCAACATGAAAGCTGTGCTGTGATTGGTTGCTATTTTTTATATTGCTGAGGCAGAATAAAAGTTGCGCTGTAATTGGTTGTTATTTCTCTTTCTGCTGAGGTAACATGAAAGCTGCGCTGTGATTGGGTGTTATATATTATAAAGCTGAGGTAACATGTAAGCTGCACTACGATTGGTTGTTATTTATTATACCACTGAGGTAACATGTAAGCTGCGCTACGATTGGTTGTTATTTATTATACCACTGAGGTAACATGTAAGCTGCGCTATGATTGGTTGTTATTTATTATACCACTGAGGTAACATGAAAGCTGCGCTGTCATTGGTTGTTATCTAGATATATAAAAACGAATGTATGTATGTCTGTCTTCGCAGCAACGTGCGACGGGTAAGCTAGTGCTGAATAAAAAGTAAGTAAATTGGTTCTGTCATTAGAAAACAAAAATTCTATACTTCCCACATCTTCTTCCCGCCAATCTTCTCCTGGCTCTTGCAGTCCCCTGGGTCACCTCACCTCACCAGCCGATTCCTCGTCTTCTTGTGACGAAGCGTCCATTACTGGCATTCTCCTTCCTGCAGGGCAATGCATCTGGTCACTAGTGACGTAGCGCTCACAGTCTAGCAAGAAGTGCTGAGCTATTGCAGAGACTGAGCATGTACGCTGTCTCTCTGCAATAGTATATAAACACTTGCGGTGAGAGAGCACACATGCAGTGTCTCGGCAATAGATCGGCATTTCTTCCTAGGCAGTGAATATTATGTAACTAGCGACGTAACCTACACTGACCTGCAGGAAGAAGAACGCCAAGAATGAACGCATCACAAGAAAAAGAAGAGGATCTGGCCGGCTTGTGGTGAGGTGACTTGGGGGACTGGAGAAGATTGGCAAGGAGAAAATGCGGTAAGAAGACGGCCTAAGGAGGAATAGGGAATAGAGATGAGCGAGCATACTCGCTAAGGCACATTACTCGAGTGAGTAGTGCCTTAGCCGAGTATCTCCCCACTCGTCTCTAAAGATTCGGGGACCGGCGAGGGGGACAGGTGAGTTGCGGCGGGGAGCGGGGGGGAGAGAGGGAGAGAGAGATCTCCCCTCCGTTCCTCCCCGCTCTCCCCTGAATCTTTAGAGACGAGCGGGGAGATACTCGGCTAAGGCACTACTCACTCGAGTAATGTGCCTTAGCGAGTATACTCGCTCATCTCTAATAGGGAAGTATTGATTTTTTTATTTTTTTAAATAACAAAACCCCTTTAAATGCTTTACTTCAACTAGAAAAAAAGTTGATCAAAAAGTTGTGTGTTCTTGGACAAACGCTGATATTCACCGGAAAAGAGAATGTTTAATGCAATGAGCATGTTGCATCGGTCAGTACCTTGCAGTACGAGAGCATGAACACAGCATCTTTAGTAGTGGACCGAGACAAGATAAATAACATGAAGGCCGCGTCTACGGGAATCTGCTCAATGCACTAATACTTCATTTATAATTCAGATTTTATTCATTAAATGGTTTGTCTAAAACCCACTAATAATATTTGCCCTACAGAATGATTTCCAGACAAACCTTGTCTGGCAGAACTTTGCAGGGGATGCCATAAAGCGATGAGTTGGCAAGGACTGAAAATCCACAGCAGAGTTCTCAGCCGGAACAGAAACCTAATTTAACGGCTGTTGACAGACCAACTCTTTAGTGTCAAATAATACCACCAGAAGAAGTATACTGAAGGACACAGAAGAAGGGCTAAGTGATCCGTGAACACCAAGTGCAGGGAATACTCCAGAAAATTGGGTACTCTTGGAGGGCGATGAGATTCAGGCGACGCTAGAGAGGAACCTGGGAGCCATTAAAGTGCACTTCACTCATCTGAATAAAGCCATTGTGGAAAACTGAAGAAATATTATGCTTCTGGATGTTATATGAGACGTAGAGAAAGTGACCACCGATGTGAAACATTTATCACCCAAATCCTACGCAGTCACCCGTTTCTGAGATATATTTCTTCATAGATGAATGTGACAATGATATACTGTCAGCCCATGCTTATAGATGGGGGCATGCTATTCACGTCAGCAGGTCACAATGCAGCTGTGCGGATACCAACATTTATCATACACCACACTAGATTTATAGAATGGATATATTAACGCTTTCTATATAACAGACCCCCATAAAGGTCATAGACGCCCACAGTTAGGAACAGATACATTATTGTGCAAGTCAGGAAACTGTAAATGAAAGTACTTGGGAAAGAACTGTAGATTAAAAAATACGTTTAGGATTATTTTAATGGCTGAATACAGAATTAAGGGACACATACAGTTTCCACAAAGGATTGCAGAATTGACAAAGTTATAACACAACTCTAGACTATCTTTAGGAGTGCTTAGTGCAGTGGCCCATATGTGACCAAGGCTTTCCATGCAGAGGAAGTGGCCACTGATTGGCTGCTCGCTTGTACCCAATGTCCTGTAGCGGAGTACACAGAGCCGCAGAAGGAGGTAAGTAAACATTTCTCTAGCTGCTGGCACGGGAAGCGGCTGGTAATACTTGAAAGAAGTAAAGGAAAAAAGGTAACATGGAGAATAACTATTTTTATAGTAGTGAGAAATCCACACACGTACGGATGGGGAGTACAAGGAACAGGTGCGATCCGAAGGAACACGCAGTAATAGAGACGTGTGCCTGGAGCTCCAGCTGTCCGGCTGTGGTAGCAGCATGCATTTCCATCAGACCACTAACAGGAGTATTGGGACTCTCAGATTGCTCCATTTTGCCCAGTTTTTACTGGCTGCTTAAAGCCGTTCCTGGTGCCAATGACTAATTTTTCTTGGCAACAACAATAAGCTTATTAATGGCAGAAATAACATGAATGTCGCCAATTTATTAATTGAACGCTGCTATATTTTAAACTGTGAAAATCTGTTTGAATAGTAAATGTGAAGCTTTATTAAAGGGCCGTCCTGCTGGCCGCGTTCTCTGGAAAACGAAAGAACCGACGGTGCGAAGTGTTATTAATATACCAAACAAGATCAATTTCCATACCATGTACAGTTCAGTAAGGGCCGAGCGGACGGTCACAGCGTATTATGCGGGTTTTGCACACACAATGCTCTGTACCAATACCGCATAAACGGCCACGAATTGCGCAAAATACATGTGCAAGAAAAACCGCAGCATGTTCTATCTTGGTACATATTACATACGCATACATGCCAAGATGGCGATGGGTGGCACACAGCCAGTACATAGTGTCAATTGCTTACTGGCTGTGTGCCATGCACATATATCTAGGAGCCCGCACGCTGAAAGATACGCTGTTTTGAGCCCGGCCTCATGTCCACGGGCAAATTTGATTTGCAGAATCCTCGCGAGAGATCAGCGTCTGCAAATGGGTTAAAAGCATGCGGATTGGATTGGCGGACCTTTTGGTCGGGAAAATAAATCACAGCATGCTCCACCTTTATGTGAATCCCGCAGGGACGGCTTCCATTGAAGTCAACGTTAGTCGCCCGATCCGCAGCATACCCGCAGCAGACACTGCGGATGTACCATGGATGTGCGGGTAAGCAGATTTAAAAAAAAAAACTGTACTGCGCATGTCCGATAGCGAGCCGTGAGGACCATCTGCTGTACAGCGAACGTGGAAGTGGAGGGATCCGCGTGGACGCCGCTGCCAGAGGAATCACGTAAGCAGGGCTCACTGGCTGCGGGCACAGGCAGATTCCTTGCGGGATTCTCTTCATGGAATCCGTGAGTGCGGTGGACATGAGGCCTTAGGCTGGGTTGCCATGGAAAGGAAGTCTTGTTGAATGTCCACAGCGGGACCGCATGGAAATTGCGCCACAGAAAGAGCGCTTCAAAACCCACGCCATTTGGTGCAGGCTTTAAAGCGCCTTATCAGGCTGTATTCCGCTCCGTAAATCTCTTCGGCAGTGGAAACAGCGGCAAAATTGCCGCGGATTTGAATTTGTTTAACACGTCAGTTTCCATGCAGCTTATCTGCAGCGGACGCCCGGCGGCGTCTGAGTCAGACTTTTGCAAATCTCATCTCCTTTGCTGCTTAGTCTCAGTGGAATTTCAGTGCGGAAAGTCCTCACGGAAATTCTGCGGCAATTCCTCCCCGCGAGAACCCAGCCTTACAGTTGCATAGCTTGAAGTTACTACTTTGTATCCTTCCATTTTCAGGTCACATTTACATGTAGCATAAAGTACTCGTCTATGTTGCTGCCATTTGCAGTAGTAAGGCCGCCTGCAGACGGGCGGAAATTCCACAGCGGGATTCCCCACAGAATTTCCGCCCCTGGACGCCTGCATAGGATTGCATTACAACACACAATCCTATGCAGACGGCCGCGATTTGTCTGCGCGAAATCCCGCGCAGAAAACAAATCGCGGCATGGTCTATTTCTGTGCAGGGCTTGCAGAGCCCCGCACAGAAGTGTCAGTCCCTGGCCACCAGCTCCGGTAGCCGGCACAGGAAAGATCCGGGGCCGCGGGAGCCGGTGAGATGCGCTGCTCTCTGCAGGCGCTCGGGTCGGGTCCTGCTGCGAGGCAGCCTAAGGGGGGAATTGAGGAGAAATCAGTCGGCATTGTTACTCACAAGGCAGATAATAATGGATATAGTGTCTGATTTTATGCTACGTTCTGTTTTATGCTAAAAATAACCGTTTTTGCTTCTGTCATCTGTTCCTGATTAGAGATCCAATTTCTCATTTTTTCCCCAAACCAAGTATTCAATTAATATAAATTCTTGACTATCAAATGCCAGATTAAAACAATTTGTGTTGTATCAGGGCAGAACCAAACATGGGCACTAGGGGGCCCTTGGGTAGCTTATGTGATGAAATCTCCAACAGAGAAGGGTTTCTACTGCTAGTTAATCAGTAGGGATGAGCGAGCATACTCACTAAGGCACTACTCGCTCGAGTAATGTGCCTTAGCCGAGTATCTCCCTGCTCGTCCCTAAAGATTCGGGGACCGCCGCAGCTGACAGGTGAGTTGCGGCGGGGAGCAGGGGAGAGTGGGCGGGAGAGAGGGAGAGAAAGATCTCCCCTCCGTTCCTCCCTGCTCTTCCCCGCAGCTCCCCGCCCCGCGGCGGCACCCGAATCTTTCGGGACGAATGGGGAGATACTCGGCTAAGGCACATTACTCGAGTGAGTAATGCCTTAGCGAGTATACTCGCTCATCCCTATTAATCAGCAAACACCTGGATGGCCGAGTCTACAGAAGATACAGTCTTCCATGTTGCTGAGTTCTGGGTCCCTGATTGGTCCATTATGTTCCACTGGGCTGAGAGCCCAGTGCAGACCAAGCTGCTGCACGCTGAATACCACAAGTCTGGCAGGGAAGGACACCCCCTAGACTGACACCCTGGTTGGGTATGAGATATGGACATTGTGATGTTGTAGGAGGCATTAGGCCTGGATAGTTAGGATACGTGATCCTGCATAGCTAGTAGCCACACGACTAGGAATTATGTTTATGGCATGTACACAGTGATGCAGAGGCGTAATTTGAAGCTCCTGGGCCCCAATACAAAACCTGTAACAGGGCCCCCAACTATAATGCTTTATTCATAGTACTAGGCTCCCTAAATGGAGAACAGAGGCCTTATGGGTCCCCTAAGGGCTCCTGTCCATGGGCAATTGTGCACTGCATTCCCTGCAATGATAATCCGGCCGCGGGGAACGGAGTGAACACTTTCCATAGCATTGCTATGGAAAGCGCAGCCCCTCTGTCCACGAGCGGAGAATCATAGCGGTTCTCCGCTCGCGGGTGGCATGCCGTGATTCTCCGCGGTGAGCCTGTCTGTCAGATAGTACTGACAGTTCTTTCCCCTGCTCCCGGGCGGCGGAATATCGCTAGCGATATTTTGCAACGCCCGTAGACAGGTGGCCTAAGGCTTTTGGGCCCGGGTGCAACTGCATCCCTTATAGTTACGCCAGTGCTGTGATGCCTTATTATTACACAGTGTGTAGATTGTGGAGTGTTATGTGCAAATAAATACTGCAAGTATCAGCTTTTTACTAAAATTCTGGTCTGGACGTCCCTTTGTGCTGTGCTACAACCTATCTGGTGGAGGAAAGATGGCGATGTGATAGACATGATGATTATTTTGGTATAAAATGTCTATCGATTTATATAACCCAAATGTATTTTGCTGTTGTAATGACTTTTAGCTCTGGAGTTTAAAGGACACACACACAATCTAATCATAGTATTTACTAGACAATGGGATGGTGAAGGATGTCTGATGTAATGTTAGCTAAGTACATAGAAGTTACACAAGAAGCCTCTAAGAGTTAAGGGCTATAGTGTTATGTGTATATCCTGTGTTCAATACTGAGTGTTTACCTAGGCCCCCTTCCACTCCTCACGCAAGCTAGTTAAACAATGATTTGTCAACTACACAGAATTCCTTAAGGCTGTCTGCATGCTAAAGAAGACAAAGTCCACACTATGGCGGACGTGAGGAAGGGTGGGCAGAGAGGTGGGAGATTCTATATGATCCAACAAATGAGAATCTTATATGTTACTGATGTAATCTGTTGCACGCCCATTGAAGGGCGGTTGTCATGTGTTATAATAAAAGGCTTGAGCCTCTACACATTGTAGAGACTCTCCCAGTTTTAGACCAGCATTTGTGTCTGATCTGGTTCGATGATGTGTGCACACGATACAATTCGGAAGCGTCAAAATACCCCAAAGCCTGCTGGAGAAAATCATAATCCAGAACAGCGATCCTATGAGCTCAATGCCCCTAACTTATTACATATTGGTGTTCCAGATGCGAACGATAAAATGGCGCACAGCAAGGCATGATGTCCAGTGATCTGTGAAATGTGCTGCTTTCCACTGACGGAGTTGCGGCGTTACAGTTAAAAAGCCAGGAGGGCTGAATGCGTAAAGCTGCATTTGAAAAGTATACTGCTGAGAATTGCAGAGATTTAACCTCTTAGTGACGGCCCAATAGTATTTTTACGTCCTGCCGTTGCAGGACGAGTATGGAGGGAGATAGCACCTCTATCTCCCTCCATACAGTGCAGGCATCAGCTGTTTATTGTAGCTGTTAACCCTTTAAATGCTGCTGTCAGTTCTGACAGCGACATTTAAGTCCCCTGAACGATGTTTGGGGGTCCCGTACAGCTCCCCGCGGTGAGATTGGGGAGCCGTGCAGGTGTCATTGCAGCCGGGGGCCTTCTAAAAGGCCCCAGGGCTGCCTTTGCAGACTGCCTATCAAGCCACCCCCGTGGGGTGGCTTGATAGACTGCCTGTCAAAAAGCAGTATGACGTAATGCTATGGCAGTGCATCATACTGCAGGAGCGATCAAAGCATCGCTGGTTGTGGTCCTCTAGGAGGACTACAAGAAAGTGTAAAAATAAGAACAAAAAAGTTTTACTAATTATGAAAAAAAAAGTAATAAAAGTTAAAAAAAACAAAACCTTTTGCCATAAAAAAAAATCTAAATATTAAACCAAAAATACGTGTTTGGTATCACTGCGTCCGTAAATGTCCGATCTATCAAATTAATGCATTATTTTACCCGCACAATAAACATGGTCCGAAAAAAGAAAAATAAAGAACACCAAAAATGCACTTTTTTGGTCACTCTATCTCCAAGAAAAAATGTAATAAAAAGCGATCAAAAAGTCAGTTGTTTGCAAACATGGTACCAACCAAAAAGACAGGACGTACCGCACAAAATGAGCCCTCACTCAACTATGTCGACGGAAAACTAAAAAAAAGTTATTGTGCGCAGAATATGGACAAAAAATAATTTGAACAAATTAAATATCTTTTAAAAAAAATAAAAGTACTACAGCAAGAAAAAAACTATACAAGTTTGGTATCGTAGTAGTCATACTGACCCATAGAATAAAGTTGTTAGGTTATTTGTGTTGCAGTTTGTGCGCCGTAGAAACAGGACGCAACGAAAGATGGTGGAATGTCGTTTTTTTTTCCATTTCTCTCTACTTAAAATTTTTTTAAAGTTTTTCAGTACATTATATGGCATAATAAATAGTGCCATTGAAAAATACAACTCGTCCCGCAAAAACAACAAGCCCTCACACAGCGACATCGATTGATAAAGGGAGGAGGAAAAAATGAAAATGAAAAAAAGCAAAAAGGCTCCATCACTAAGGGGTTAAAGGGCCAGCAGCTCAAAAGCTGCAGAGACTGTTTGTGAGACACTGTCTGAGTTGTGAATATAAGATGGTTGGTGCTGTGGAGTTGCTATGGAGGAACTTCTCAGGCAGGTAGTGCAGATAAACGCTGCATAACGAGAAGCCAATGCCAAGCATGGAAAAGGCACTGGCTTAACAAAAAAAAAGGTGCTAAAAAAATTTCAGGCATTGTTGAAAGCTGACCGGGAGGCTAGAAGGACACAACAGGAGAAGTCCTTGCCAAAGGACTTTGTTACAGAGTTCCAAGTTACTGTTCCGTCTGAAAGGAACAGAATGTTACTGCTAATGGAGATAAGCGATAGAAGCCACGTTGAGGCTGTATGCAAAAGGACTTGTGCTTATATGATTGTCCTGTTGCAAGTCGATCTCATATGAGTAAGTTGGGCGTCCAAAAAGCCAAGAAAGGTGAAATGGACTGTTGCAGTTGACGAGAGTAACCAAGATCAACGGCAGGTGTCTGTCCCAACTAAACACAAAAACTTTCGTTGGAGGTGCAAGAAAGTCTGGGCAGATGCTGGTTGGAGTTCCACTATCTGGTAAAAGGAACCATGTGTTACAAGGGTTCCATTAGTATGTCCTGAGGAGCTTCAGTGAAGCAAGACGAGTCTGAGGAGTGCTGAGATAACTCCAGGGACTGGTGAAAGGCTGCAGCATGGACTTTTATGTTGCTATCGTTTTGTAGGATGATGCAGTGGAATCTGTGTGACTTCGCTTTTGACACAAGTGAAGCCGGGTTATATGTGGGGAGTAACTCAAATGTGTCCCTGCAGGTCGTGTTAACTAGCAACAATTGGAGTGTGCTGTGTGATGGATGGGCTGCCTTGGGGACGGTGTTGTGGTTACTAATAGCACCTACAAGGGATAGAGAGGTGTGTGCAATGAGCGGTTGAGCACTGTGAGCCGGTGACTGAGCAGAATGCTGAGCCTGCTGCAGCATGTACTGAGGCTGCATGGGAGATAAAACAACCTCTGCTGCCAGACTGAACCCTCAAGTGTTGGAGACATTGTTGCTAGTTGACCAGCCTAGGCATACAGATACTGATACAAGTGCAGCTGAGCTAAGCTGCCACATGGAAAAGAGTTTGGGTACTGAAGCTAGTTTTGAGTGTCTCTGTGAACACACTATCTTCAATGAAGATAACTAGGGAGACTGTTGTCTGCAAATTCCTCAAAAGAGTGAAATGAGGGATATTAAAAGAAATGTGTAATGTGGAAATGACGTGATTAATTGCTGGCAAATCAGGGTGTGATGTAGCCAGTGCAGTTTTGGGTGAAAGTGATGTTGTTGCTAGTAGCAACCAAAGGTATAATGCATTGAGATTTTGTAGGTACAAATTTTGTATGCTAAACATTTTCATTACATCACATCTCAATACATTATACCATTATATATATAATGCATTAGAATGTGACGAATGTGATGTAATAAAAGTGTTTAGCATAGTGATGTGTACTGAGAGCGTTCATTTTCCTTGCCTGGACTGTGGTATAGTGACTGCAAGGGATAATGAGTTGGCCAATAAAGTAAAATTTTCCTGCTGGTACAGGGGGCAGATGGGAAAAGAGAAATAAAGAAAAGCTTGGTGTGCCAAAAAGTTGTGGGAGGTATAGATCCATAGATCCGTGGTTCTGGAGGAGGAATGTGCTCTCCTGAAAACTGACATTTTTGAAGTAGTACGTGCAGGACAAGCTCGAGGAGGAGCTTTTGAAACTGTGATGAAAAAGAGGACCTTCTGAAGGCTAAGGGCAAAGCAGAAGTGAAGTGTTGCTCTGTACAGGAAAGGTGTAAAAAGATCATGCTGGAAGTAGAAAGCAAGATAAGAGAACTTGCAGGAGAAGTTCTCAGGTTGACTGTGCAGAAGAACCTGCTAGGTAGCAGTTGTTGGTAGAAATCGAAGCTGTCAGACTGTTCGCTCTTGCTGAGGAAGCCGAGAAACAAAAGGTCAATGGTAGAGGAAGAGGCCATTAGACAGAAGGCTGAAATAGGAAGGCTCCTGTTAGACACATTGAAGGTAGACAAGAATGAGTAGCTTAGAAGAATGGCTAAAAGTGAAGCTGACATTAGACAGGTACTAAAAGCGCAAGTGGCTCAGTGCAAGATTATGAAGAGAGAATCTTGAAGCAGAAATAAACCTCTGAAGATGAGAGGAAAAGGCAACAGGAGATACTGGAAGTATTCTTGAGAAACTGTTGGAAGGTGAAGTGCTCCAAGTGAAGATGGAGATGAGAAAAGTCTTTAAAGGGGTTCTGTCATTAGAAAAAAATATATATACTTACCTATTTCTCCCCAGCAGTCTTCGTACTGCATCTTCTCCTCACCGATCTTCTCCTGGCTCTTCCAGTCCTCCGGGTCACCTCCAGCCGTCTGGTTCTTCTTCTTCTTCCTGTGTTGAAGCATACATTGCCGACATTCTGCTTCCTGCAGATCAGCGTACCCGGTCACTAGTGATGTAGCATTCACTGCCTAGCAGGAAATGCCAAATCTTCAGCAGCCTACTTTAGCGCCCAGCCACGGGGTCTCGCCGCTAGTGTTTATACGAATAGTTGCCCTGATCAACTATTGATGACCTATCCTGCTATGCATGCAGATTTGACTCTAATAACAGAGGGTGCGCCCACATTACCTTTTAGCTAAATGTCCTCTGAAAACTGATAGAAATAGAAAGGTGGTTTGCTCAAGACAACTAGAGTCAGCAGGCTAGACCTAAGAAACAACGTCTAGAAGGTAGTAGGTAGGTTCAAGTAATGAAAAAAGTGTACAGTGCAAGTTTATATGACAGTCAGCAGGTTCCTATAAAGTTCATCTGTCACTCTGAACCATGATATTAACGTAAAATACATTCCCCACCGCAAGCACGGATTAGGAGCGAAGGTTTGCACTACCATCATCACAGCAAAAGGCTCCAGAACATTTTCAGACATAAGGCTGGGTCTGGTTGTTTAATAAAGCTCTTTATGAAGGCACCCTAGTCAAACAGACTTTTTTTACAGGTACCATGTCCTGGCGAATATTAAGAAAGTCTAGCTCCTGCTTCAGTTCTGCGAGTTTAACAATTCCTCCACTGGTTTGAAGAAGCATGCTCTGTGATGATGTGTGATATAAACTAAACAGTTTAGTAAAGTCTGATTCATACAGCTTGCTGGGCATACGAGTCTCCACTAAACAGCCAAGAGAAGCTGAACTGGAAGCCAGTAGTCTCTTCAACCTGGGAAGCTTAAATCTAATAGCTGGACAATGATTGATAGAACAGAGTAGATTTCCACATACAATATGTGCAGAAGTCCTATAAAAACACAGGACGTTAAACAGAAACAGGGGCTTAACGTGTGCACATCAGCTTCCCCTAGTAACGGCAGGAACTGACAGTGTGAACTAATGTTTAGTCTATTTAGAAATGGAAAAACGAATATATATTTTTTTAATCATACTACTCCCATATTATTCTTTAAACCATTCTGTTATTTATTGCTATCCAATACGGGGTTATTAAACATCCACGTTTTAAGGGCAGAGGCTTTAGAAAGAGAAGTATTTCAATAGATCCTAGATTATTATGCAGCTTTGTGAAACAAGAGCCAGACTATTGGAAGAACTGGATCACTGGATGTTGAATTTCTGAGTACATGGACTTATAATAAAATACTGCGCAAAATAGAAAATGTAGAACCTGCCAAAATCAGAAAACAAAATAATAAAAATACCTCTTGTAGGCATTCAGTGAGGGTGCGAGCACTCGGACACTTCTAGGGAAGTATTGTAGTATTTTATATAGTGCGCTGCTTTGGTATCCAAGTACACAACCTTGCATTTTGCATTGTATTCCTGTATCCATCTTGTTATTTACTTCATCAAAAAAAATCTAATGGAAAAAATTCTTGGTGGCATCTTGTCAGCTTCTAAAAAGCATTCCAAATCATATTTAAGTCCATTCCACTTATGCTTCCCTTTCAATAACAAGCAGCAAAGTTAGTTCTTTTGCGGAAGGCAACTCCTTCCTACAGCTGGGCCTCCTCTCCAAGGAATCTTCCCTCTCTCCGGGATCTATGGGGGTGCCAGGCCGATTTCACCTTTATGGCGCTCCACAACAAAAAGAAAAGGCCAGTCAATGGTTTGGACATTATGTCTACTTCTCCTCATGAGGCGGTCTCCCTGTTGGGCTGCCTTCACACTTGCTAGAATATTAAATCGCCCATGTTTACCTATGGAGCCTCCATTTTAACGCATCGTAACGCATGGACTTGCGCTTTTCATGCGATGCGATGAGTTTCTAAAATTAGAAACTCCTATTAGTTTTGTGTAAGGAAAAAAGAATCTCTAAACGCTCAAAAGTCTTGTGAACAGTACTGCGATTTTCTCACGTCAATGTCGCGATTGCCAGTGTGCAGGAGCCCTTAGTCTCAACCTTTGGAGCCAATTCTAACGCATCTACCTTTTTACCTCCCCTACCCCCTGCATCTGGCCTCTATTTTGCTAAACTCTTTTCAATCTCATAGACAAATGGAAGAATTGTCACCTCACTGTTCGAGATTTTACATACTATTTAATGGCACATAACATTTACACAAAAATTGATCAGGTTTTTACTCAAACCATGATTGTTCCCAGCAAGAGAAACCAAGTAATCTTGTGGATATGATACCTTTTAATGGATAACAAAAATACATGATGTTACAGCGAGCTTGCGAACCAACGCAGGGTTCTTCTTCAGGCTTAAATGGATTGGATCTGAAGAGGCATGGATATTTATACACACTTATAACAAGGCACATACATGGATGGGATTGGTTTGCACTTAAAAGGAATTCTGCAACAGCAAACAAAATTTTCTTTGTCTAGGCACTGATAGCGATATCAAAACTCTCATATCTCCTATGTCATGTCCATGGTTAGAAAAGTGCTCGGCCACAGGTAAATCCCTTTTTCTGTGTTCAATCGTGTGGCGATGAGATTTGATATTGAAGGGTGGTTTCAAGTCGCAAAACCACAGAAGAATTTGGGAATATAAATTGATAACAACCTTTGACACGCTGAATACTGGGTTAAATTATTCCCCAGGATTTATGCGTGAATGGGAAGTGTGAGACATTTATTGCACAGATAAGACCCCCATCAACAGTAATTCAGGGACCATAAACTTTCACTGCCTTATCAGTGTTTAGCTAAAAATCTCTGTGTACCTCTTGTAGCAATTCTAGCCTGACAATCCCCCCCCCCCCCAACAGTAATTTAGCACCATAAAACTTTCACTCCGCTATCAGTGCCTAGACAAAAAAAGTTTGTTTGCTGTTGCAGAATTCCTTTTAAGTGCGAACCAATCCCATCCATGTCTGTGCCTCGTCATAAGTATGTATGTCATAAGTGTGTATAAATATCCATGCCTCTTCAGATCCAATCCATAAGCCTGAAGAAGAACCCTGCGTTGGTTTGCAAGCTCACTATTACATCATGTATTTTTGTTAGCCATTAAAAGGTACCATATCTACAAGATTACGTTGTTTCTCTTGCTGGGAACAATCAAAGTTTGCTCTACTGGCTAACACGGTACCAGATCTTTGTTTTCATTTTACTCAAACAAACATTTCTAAAGTAAACCAAGCAAAAATTCTAGCTTGCCCATGGTCTGACCATTCGCCATATTTGATTTAATTTATATATCTTTCCAATTACCTCTCTATGTGACACTGGTGACTGAAAGAGTCCCTCTAACAATGAGGGATTTACGCAGAGATCCTCCGTACATCCAGGATTTCTTTCTACATTTGCCTCTAAAGCTAAAGCACTGTGGGCATCGGAATCAAAAGAAAAGGAGCGCATTACTCCTTTTTACAGTATCATAAGGCTAACCCGTCCCTTGATCTTTTAATGGATATCTCTAAAGCGCACGCAATTAAAGTTATACCTCACTACTCTGGCTGAAAAACAAGTGAGATGGTCCAGATATCTGTTTTTGCACAGGGAGATAGACAGGGTAGCCTCCTGGCACTTGCCTAACTCCTAGACTCTTCCTATCAGCCATCTCTAAACTACACCTCTCAAATGGTGTCCTGAGGCTAAATCTGGTTGACATGGAAAGCCCTTCGGTTGTCTCCACCAGAAATTATACTTTTTCCCCATGGCTAATCAGGCTTATATTCAAGTCATCCCCAAACCTAACAAAGACCACAGCTCCTGCGAAAACTATCGCCCCATCTCCTTAATTAAAAAATATTTAAAGATCCTCACTAAAATAATTGCAATTAAACTTAACACTTTTATAAGCCAATATATCCACCCTGACAAAGTAGGCTTGATTCCAAGCCGCCAAGTCAACGATCAGACTAGACGGGTAATAGATATCATCTCAGCAATACGTTTAAATTAGGACAGATGCACTGATAGGCGAGGCCTTCTCCTCAGCTTAGACTTACGTAAGGCCTTTGATTCAGTTTCCAGGCAATACCTGTTTTTTTGTTTTAAAGGGAATGAGCTTTGGGAGTACTTTTGGATTTATCATACAATCTTCGTACTCTTCCCCATCAGCATCTGTCAGAGTTTGCGGCTTTGAATCTAACACCATAACAATTGAAATGGGAACCAGGCCAGGCTGCCCCCTCTCACCAGTTATTCGCATTAGCAGTTGAACACTTGGCATCCCTACTTATGGTGGATGCGAATGTTAAGGGCTAAAAATATTCCTCACTGATCAAATGTCTGGAACGGGAACTCACAACTTGGCCATCCTATAAGTTATTATGGCTGGGCAGGATCCATTCGGTTAAAATAACGTGGCTTCCCAAAATGTTATATTTATTTTGTGCTCTACCTATCACTGTCCCCGCTGTTGTTTTGAAACGCCTTCAATCCAAGCTCTTATCTTTTATCTGGTCCAACAAGGTTAGCCGTATCCAACAATCTATATTATATGTGCCCCATAATGCAGGAGGTGTCTGGGTGTCCCTAATCTTAAAAAATACTACCACGCGGCCCAGCTGGCACAATTGACTGTCATAGTCTCCCAGCACTATAGGCCTATATGGCGCAATATCAAATCCCTTGCTATCTTTGACCGCTAAGCTCTCAATTAATGTATCGATCATGGAAGCAGGCTACAAACCTTTAATGCACTCATATCCGACCCTGCAAAAATTATTCTGTATGTTTCCTGGGGTATCAGGTCTTTGTTTTAAGGGTTGTAGGGGAGAAGGCATATTTTTACGCATTTAGTGGAAATACCCCAGACTTCCTCATTTCTGGATTCAAGTTTACTCCTTAAAATGTACCATTAGTAGTATTAGCCTGCGTAAATCTCCTTGCGAGGCACTCCTCAGCAGTTTAATTCCAGATATACCCAAGCATATATTTAGATGGATCTCTTTAGGTTTCCTGTTTGCCCGTATAGCAAATCGCTCACTCCTGGAGGAAAAGTTTGGTTAGTATTGACCTTATCAAAATCAAACTGTACTAGATAATGGTCAACAAGATATTGACTGCCCTTCTCACAGATCATGCAAAACATTATGAAACAACCTGGGCGCGGAGGTACTAATACTCCCTTACCATGTGGCTATGGAACCCGTATGTTCAAGCCCCGATCTTTCAGTAATTGCTAGCCAACCTATTAGTGCCTCTTCCACTCCTCACAAATAATTTGCATTCTGTTTCTCTTGTCAGCACCATCAGTGGTTGTATTACACGATTCCTTTCAGATTTGCCCATTACTCCTCCTCCCCCACCTACCCCTTTGGTGTCTGTCCCATCTCCCTCAAGCTACTGTTGAAATTGTATTCTTTCAGGGACCCCTTTCTTTTGATATATAAGGGATGCTCGAGAATGGTGACCTTATACTATGCAACTTACCACCTAATAAGTCGATTCACTTCTAGTAATGGTCCCTGTTACTTCTTTATTACTCTACGATTCTACAATTAATTCAATGTTGTATTTTTTGGTTGCTAAGAAAAAATAATAAAACTTATGTAAACCAAATTATATTTAAGGGCAGGCTCACAAGAGCGTAATTTAATAGCATATGGAACGGGCATAATATGTTGTGAATGGAGTCAATGATTGTACACTGATTTTCATTGACCCATTCACACTTGTTTATGTACATTGGATAGGATACGCATGTGAAAAAGAACACAGCATGTTCTATTTTATCGCAATACAGCCCTATTGTTCTCTATGGGTGCGTAATAAACGCTGCACATACACAATTTAATTGTGAATGTGTGGCGTTTATATGCAAGGTCGCTAAGCAACAGAGCGGGGAATTGGAAAAAAAGAATATACAAGTCAGAGTGCGTGAGATACGCCGTCATACGCGATGCCATAGTCAATGATATGCCGGTTCACACAGCGGTGAAACGCTACGTTATACATGCAGCGTTTTACTACAGGCTCGTGTGAGCCAACCTAATAGTAACAGTCCAGAATAATGAAACATTTTGCTTTTAAATCTTCTACACTTCCTTAAGTTTGGCCGACTGCAGGTCAGTTTAGGTAAGTCAAGCAAGTTCTCCCTTATTACGGAGATGAAACTACAATAGAGGATACCCTGAAAGTTTCCTTCACCACACAGATTAGTGGTTGGCCACCTCCGAATGTCTAAGGAGTTAGTGATCTCCATGCGCTCATCGACCACACAGTCAGCAAGTCATGGGATCTTACGCTTTAGAAAAACCTTACCAAACTCTTATAAGTAACCCACACAGACACCAATATTGGATAAAGAAGGCCGCGGTGTTTATTAACGGGGTTACAAACATTCGGGGAGAAATGTAACCAATAATCACCATAACACTTCCTGTAAACTCTGTTTTACAGACCCAAGTTTATTAACCAATCAATAACCAGAACAGTTCATGTAAACTCTGTCTTACAGACACAAGTTTACCACCACCAAACTCTCCCCAAGCTTACCTGCCCACCCGCCTAATGCGGGCGACAATCCCCCATTAACTACACCGTGAGAAATCTACGGGAGGGAGGGCGGGATGCTGCTTTCTTTCCAGGTGATGATGGCCCACATCTCTGCACCTCCATATCTCACTGCTGCTCCTCCCAGCTTGTTCCTCTGGACCAATCATCAGCCACTGTCAGGCCACCAGATTCTGCCTGACTACCACAGGCATTTCCCACCATTTTTCTTCAGCCAATCAGCTGCTGCTGCTGCCAACCACTCCATCACTGGGCAGAACTCACTCTGTGCCATCTCATCTGACCCAGTAATGACCTTTGTAACATATCATGGTTAACCAGAAAACCTCTTTCATAGACCGCCTGCACACGGGCGGAAATCCCGCGGTGGGATTTCCGCCACTGAAAGCCTGCATAGGAGTGCATTACAATACGCACTCCTATGCAGACGGCCGCGGTTTGGCCACGCGAAATGTCGCGCGGCAAAAAAAACGCGGCATGTCCTATTTCTGTGTGGGGCTCGCAGAGCCTTGCACAGAAACGTCACTCACCCGGCCGCCGGCTCCGGTCTGCACATGCGCCAGCAGCCGGCACATGAAAGAGCCGGGGCCGCCAGGCGTGGGTGAGTACGCGCTCCTGCCTGCAGGTGCTGGGGTCGGGTCCTGCGGCGAGAATTCTCGCCGCCGGATCCAACCCGCCCATCTGCAGACGGCCATAGAGGGTGACATATCATCCATCCATCATGTACATAAAGCTCCCAGATCCCATGAGGCTCCATAGAGAGTGACATATCATCCATCCATCATGTACATAAAGCTCCCAGATCCCATGAGGCTCCATACAGGGTGACATATCATCCATCCATCATGTACATAAAGCTCCCAGATCCCATGAGGCTCCATAGAGGGTGACATATCATCCATCCTTCATGTACATAAAGCTCCCAGATCCCATGAGGCTCCATAGAGGGTGACATATCATCCATCCATCATGTACATAAAGCTCCCAGATCCCATGAGGCTCCATAGAGAGTGACATATCATCCATCCATCATGTACATAAAGCTCCCAGATCCCATGAGGCTCCATAGAGGGTGACATATCATCCATCCATCATGTACATAAAGCTCCCAGATCCCATGAGGCTCCATAGAGAGTGACATATCATCCATCCATCATGTACATAAAGCTCCCAGATCCCATGAGGCTCCATAGAAGGTGACATATCATCCATCCATCATGTACATAAAGCTCCCAGATCCCATGAGGCTCCATAGAGAGTGACATATCATCCATCTATCATGTACATAAAGCTCCCAGATCCCATGAGGCTCCATAGAGAGTGACATATCATCCATCCATCATGTACATAAAGCACCCAGATCCCATGAGGCTCCATAGAGAGTGACATATCATCCATCCATCATGTACATAAAGCTCCCAGATCCCAGAGGCTTTCCCTCCTAACTGTCCCTCAAGCCTTACATTACCCCTACCTCAGCTGATCCTCAGCTGATCGGGCACCCGCTGCAAAAACACCAGGGTCAAAGTGGAAGCCGCTGCTCCGACGCCTGAGTCGTGGCTGGCGCTTGTATTTGCAGGCCCAGCCCTTATTTAATCAATAACAGCCGTGCCTGAGGATCAGTCATCAATGTTTTTATACCCCGGAAAACACCATTAATACCATACAACAGCAGGCATACCCAGAGTTCTGCAGATTATGGGAAACTTGGATGAACAGCTCCTATTTTCTCAATTATTTATATTCCAAGTGATAACAAACAGTCAGAGACTAGAGATGAGCGAGCACCAAAATGCTCGGGTGCTCGTTACTCAAGTCGAACTTTCAGTGATGCTCGAGTGTTCGTTTCGAGTAACGAACCCCATTGAAGTCAATGGGCGACTCGAGCATTTTTGTATATGACTGGTGCTCTGCTAAGGTTTTCATTTGTGAAAATCTTAGCAAATCACCAAAGTTATGTAAAAAAACACAGAAATGGATAGGCATCAGCATAACGATCGTTTTCCTCTGCCACAGCTGTAACAGCTGTGGCAGAGAAGAACGATGTTAGCCCATTGAATTCAATGGAGGCGGCAATACAGCCGGCTCCATTGAAAGCAATGGGCTGCCGGCGAGCGCGGGATGAATTTTCGGGAAGGGCTTAAAAATATAAGCCTTTACCTGAAAAAGAAAGATTTTAGTGTAAAAAGAATAAAAAATGCAGGCATTCTCCTCAATGGAGCCGCTGCTGCTGCCGGCGACTCCATTGAAGACAATGGTCCGCTGGCACACCTGAATTCTTTTTCAGGGAAGGGCTTTACATATAAGCCATTCCCTGGAAATGAATTAAAAGTGATTTAAAAAAACAAAAAAAATAGATGCTCACCTCCCTTCAGCTGCCGGGGCACAGCTGCGTGTTCTCTTGCTGTCCCCTGCACTGTGGTGCTGAACTGCTGTCATTCAGCTGAGAGCTGCGCTGAGCCAATCAGAGGCAACACTCACTCACCCATTCATGAATTCATGAATGGGTGTGAGTGAGATGTGCCTCTGATTGGCTCAGCTGAGCCAATCAGGGGCATGTCTGACTCACACCCCCTTCACACCCACAGCAGGCCGGCCGCGCTGAACTCTGTCTGCCGGGACAAGGTGAGTATGTATATATATTTTTTATTTTTACACATTTCTGGATGAATTGCAGGGAAGGGCTTATATATTTAAGCCCTTCCCGACAATTCATCCCGCGATCGCTGGCAGCCCATTGCTTTCAATGGAGCCGGCTGTATTGCTGGCTCCATTGAATTTAATGGTCAGTGCTTGTTTACTCGAGACGAGTACCGCGTGGTGCTCGTCTCGCGTAACGAGCATCTGGAACTCATAAACTGTTTCTCTGAAACAGATATTTTATTACTGTTCCTCATCATCTACTATTACGGTACTTTTTATATATTACATGTCTATCTTAGGATAATTGGGTCAGTATTACAATAATGATTGGTGGGGGTGGGTGGGGGTACTTTTTTTTGGGGGGAGGGGTTGGTTTTTTTTCTGTAATAGACCATTGTGGGATTTTTGGCATGTAAGTATGTATGAAATAATCAAGTCCCTCAATGGTCTTTAAAAAATAAGCCTCCAAAAAAACCTGCCGCCCTACCAATCATTGTATGACTTTTGGTATGTCAGTATATATGAAATATAAAGTCATGCAACAGGATATAATATCCTGTAGATTCTCCCCCCCCCCCCCCCCCCAGCCCGGCGAAGTGCAGCATCTCAACGTGGCATCGTTGGAGAGAAGACATCTGGAGGGATGCTGAGCTGTGCCATCTGGATGGCCACCTATAGCCTCATGGTTTTTGTAGGTGCATGATCTCAGATGCGAACAGACCTCTCCAAAACTTTCCATTAATGCTCGATTGGACTCATGTTAGGGTACATTTACATGGGGTGGAAATGCTGTGGGATGTCCACAGTGTAAAATTCCACAGCATTTCCATGGTAGTGCAGATTTTGACTCAATACCGATACAGCACCAAAGTCTTCAGCTCTCAGCACCCTCCTTCACCCAGTACCTGGCGCCCTCTAGTGAGTGCGGTGCAGTTGGTCAGGTGACGGCACTTCCCCATTCCCTGATCAGCAGCACTGCGCTCAATACAGGCCGCCAAGTACCGGGTGAAGAAGTGTGCTGAGAGCTGAAGACTTCTGGGGTGAGCCATGTAGCTTCATAGATACATACATACAGGCACATATAACCTCAGATGTATTATATTAGGCATCTATAATGGTTTGGGCGTTGCTGTGGATTTTAAAAATTACGATATAATAGGAATAACAAAAACATGGCTTGATGATAAGTGCGATTGGGCGGTGAATTTACAGGGTTACAACCTCTTCAGAAGAGACCTTGAGGAACAGAAAGGGGGAGGGGTATGTATGTACGTTAAATCATACTTAATGCCGAGGCTACGAGAAGGTATAGGTGCAGGAGATGAAGGCATGAAATCTCTGTGGGTAGAAATACAGGGAGAAACAAAATAACATACTGATAGGTCTGTGTATTTAAAAATGGATACCGCGCTCCTTAGGACATACACACCCCGCTCCTTAGGACATACACACCCCGGTCAGTAACATACACACCCCGGTCCTTAGGACATACACACCCCGGTCAGTGACATACACACCCCGGTCCTTAGGACATACACACCCCGGTCAGTGACATACACACCCCGGTCAGTGAATATTTTCTTCCACTCCGTTTATTTAAAATAAAATAAAATAAATGTGTGTATGTCACTGACCGGGGTGTGTATGTCACTGACCGGGGTGTGTATGTCACTGACCGGGGTGTGTATGTCACTGACCGGGGTGTGTATGTCCTAAGGACCGGGGTGTGTATGTCACTGACCGGGGTGTGTATGTCCTAAGGACCGGGGTGTGTATGTCACTGACCGGGGTGTGTATGTCACTGACCGGGGTGTGTATGTCCTAAGGAGCGCGGTATCCATTTTTAAATACACAGACTTTTGTTCAGCGGCTCTCTTGCCAGAGAGACGGTAGGATTCATACAGCTCTCCCACTGTCTAGCCCAGCGGGATTCTAGAGGACCTCCGGCAGGATCTTTTTGTCACAGGCTCATCTGGATTTGGGGTGTTAGTAGGGATCTTAGTTAAGGTCTCTACTATACACCGGGTAAGTGTGAATACTGTTATAGAGCACACTGATATTAAGCCGTGTTTTCAGGAGCGCTATCCTAATTTTTATATTGTGGTTAACATACTGATAGGGGTTTTCTATAGACCACCAAAAGCAACAGAAGAAACTGAAATCTTATTATTAAGACAAACAGAAGAGGCATCAAACCGCAATGAAGTAATTATTATGGGGACTTTAATTATCCGGATATAATAGGGGAAGACGAAAACTGCAAATCTCACAAGAGTGATAAGTAGAGATGAGCGAGCGTATTCATTTAGGCAAATTACTTGAGCGACTATGGGCATTTTCGAGTACATGCCTGCTCGTCCGAAAAGATTCGGGGGCCGGCGGGAGTGAGCGGTGAGGGGAAAGAGAGAAAGAGAGAGAGAGAAAGAAAGAGAGAGAGAGAGAGAAAGAGAGAGAGAGAAAGAAAGAGAGAGAGAGAAAGAAAGAGAGAGAGAGAGAGAGAGAGAAAGAAAGAGAGAGAGAGAAAGAAAGAGAGAGAGAGAAAGAGAGAGAGAAAGAAAGAGAGAGAGAGAGAGAGAGAGAAAGAAAGAGAGAGAGAGAGAGAAAGAGAGAGAGAAAGAGAGAAAGAAAGAAAGAAAGAAAGAAAGAGAGACACCCCCCCCCCACGAATCTTTTCGGGCAAGCAGGCATGTACTTGAAACTGTCCATACTCGCTCGAGTAATTTCCCTTAACAAAGCTAACTACCTTACCCAACTGGTGCGGGAGCCAACTAGAGGGAGGGCCACTCTAGACTTATTATTAACTAACAAACCAGACAGAATCATGGGGGTGCAGGTGGAGGGAGACTTGGGAAACAGGGACCACAATATAAGTAATTTCCAGCTGTCATTCCAGATAAGAAGCCTATTCCGGGAGCAACAAAAATACTAAACTTTAATAAAGCAAAATTTAATCAGCTCAGAACTACTATCGGTAACATTAATTGGGACAACATCCACATAAATAACAGTACAGAAAACAAATGGGAGAAGTTTAAAAACATCCAAGTTACTTCATGTGAGCAGTTCATACCCTTTCACCCGTTTAGGACCAGGCACAGTAAATATACGGCGCCTGGTCCCGGTCCTAAAGCCCAGCTGATAGTGAAATTACGACAGGGATTTAAGCCTCCTGCCCTCTATAATCAATCAGAGACAGGATGGGTTTTCAGCTGTTAGTAACAGCTGATAACCAAAAGAAGAAGGCAGGACGGGTTTTTAACCCTTTCAGCCCTTTCCTTCCCTGAGTACACAGCGCTGAATGAGCGCTCTGTACTGAAAAGTGAAAGCAGAAAAGTAACTTCCACTACAGGAGCCCGGGGGTCACGTTACCACCGGGATTTCCTGCTATTGCAGAGCTGCGGGGTTGTACTAGACCTTAAACAGCTCTGCCAGTGACTAATGTCACTACCGGGGTTGTTTTCCACTGTTACTGGGGCTCCTATGGATGCCCTAGCTACAATGGTAAAGTGTCAAATAAAAAAAATAAAAAAACAACAACATGTGAATGTCCCCCATGATGTCATGGGGGGCCATAGATGGTAAAAAAAACATAATTGCATACATAAGTAAAACTAAATTACAGAATAAAACAATATATACATAAGAAAGAAAATAACCCAAAACCGACGTCAACCAAAACTGTCGCTATAAGCACCCTGTGATCCAAAACCATACATATTATATATTAAAACGTCCGAAACAAATAGAGGAACCAATTCCCATGCTTTCTTTTAGCATAAATATACAATTTTTAGAAAAATAACTAGGAATGTTTAAAAAAAAATTTTTTTTTGTAGGTTTTTACCTCCAATAAAATGGAAAAACGGAAAAAAAAGTCAGTAAAAAAGATATTAATAAAATAGCCCTATACACCACAGGAAAAAAAACACAGCAAAAATAATTTTGATAGCTAAAGGAAAAAAATAGGGCAGTAAAACCACCAAATGGGTAAAATACCTAAAAAGCGTCTGGTCCTTATGGTAAAAAACAGCCAGGTCCTTGAGGGGTTAAAACCAAAGGACTACAAGTAGAAGGAAACCAATGCGGCTCGACAAGACTGTAGGGGAGCAATGAATGGGAAAAAAAGCGTTTGAACTGCTAAAACAAGAAGGCAGCAAAGAAGCGCCAAAATCATATGGGGGGAAAAAAACTAAATATGTAAAGAAAAATCTAAATTGCTAAGGAAGACTGATCGGCAAAGAGAGCAAAAATAACCCTAAACTATTCTTCAATTATATAAACAGTAAAAGGATTTGCACTGAGTGTACTGGCCCTTTAACAAATAAAGCAGGAGAAACCAGAGAAGACGATGGGGGAAAGGCAAATCTATTAAATAGATTCTTTTCAAGTGTATTCATGAATGAAAAAGAAATGTTCCACAAGATACAGGGAAATCATACGAACCCCCCGCTAAATATTGCATGCCTAACACAGGAGGAAGTGCAGAACCGGTTAAAGAGGATTAAAATCGATAAATTGCAAGGCCCAGATGGAATACACCCAAGGGTTCTAAGGGAACTAAGTGATGTGATAGCTAGACCACTATTTCTAATATTTAGGGACACTATCGAGATCGGGGTTGTACCATTGGATTTGCACATTGCCAATGTGGTTCCAATGTACAAGAAAAGAGAGCCTGGTAACTACAGGCCGGTAAGTCTCACTTCAATAACTGGAAAAATATTTGAGGGTTTTTAAGAGACGCCATCCTAGAATACCTCAAGGAAAACAATGGTATAACTCCTCATCAGCATGGGTTCATGAGGGGTCGATCATGTCAGACCAATTTGATCAGCTTCTACGATGAAGTAAGCTCTAGGTTGGACCTGGGAGAGTCTATTGATCTCGTATTTCTGGATTTTGCTAAAGCATTTGACACCGTGCCACATAAAAGGTTGATATATAAAATGAGACAGCTCGGACTGGGGGAAAACGTGTGTATCTGGGTAAAGAACTGGCTCAGAGATAGAAAACAGAGGGTGGTAATAAATGGTTCATACTTTGATTGGGCCACCGTTACTAGTGGGGTGCCACAGGGCTCAGTATTAGGCCCCATTCTGTTTAGTATATTTATGAATGACCTGATAGAGGGACTGCACAGTAAAACATCAATATTTGCAGATGACACAAAATTATACAAGACAATTAATACAACGGAGGACAATGTGCAGCTACAAACGGACCTGGATAAACTGGGGGCTTGGGTAGAAAAGTGGCAAATGAAGTTCAATGTGGATAAATGTAAGGTGATGCACATGGGCAGGAGAAACGGATGTCACCAATATACACTAAATGGGGTACTGCTAGGGAAAAGTGATATGGAAAGGGACCTGGGGGTACTAGTGGATTGTAGACTAAACTGGAGTAACCAATGCCAGTCAGCTGCTGCAAAAGCTAATAAAGTCTTGGGATGCATTAAAAAAAGCATAGGGGCAAAGGACATTATTCTCCCACTATATAAGGCACTTGTCAGGCCTCACATGGAATAATGTGTACAGTTCTGGACACCAGTGCTCAGGAGAGATGTTGCAATGCTTGAGGGGGTACAAAGAAGGGCAACTAAATTAATTAACGAAATGAGAGGATTGGAATACCCAGAGAGGCTATCAAAACTGGGATTATTTACCCTGAAAAAAAAACAAAAAACTAAGGGATGATCAAATAAATGTATAAATACATTAGGGGACAATACAAGGATCTCTCCCATGATCTGTTTATACCCAGGACTGCGACGGTAACAAGAGGACATCTGCTACGTCTAGAGGAAAGCAGGTTTCATCACCAACATAGAAGAGGGTTCTTTACAGTAAGAGCAGTGAGACTGTGGAACTCTCTGCCTGAGGATGTGGTGATGGCAAAATCCATAGAGAAGTTTAAGAAGGGACTAGATGTCTTTCTAGAGCGCTATGATATTACAGGATATAGACATTAGGTGATCAGTGGGGTTGTTTATCTCAAATTTGCTCTCCTCTGGACAAACAAGGGGGGTGTTAAAACAGGCTGAACTAGATGGACTTTGTCTTCATTCAGCCCAACATACTATGTATGCATAGATCATAGACTGAACATGAGTCAGCAATGTGATGCAGCAGCCAAAAAGGCAAACACAATTCTGGGATGTATTAAGAGAAGCATCGAGTCTAGATCATGTGAGGTAATTATCCGCCCCTACTCTTCCTTAGTCAGACCTCATCTAGAATACTGTGTCCTCACTTTAAAAAAAAGACTTAGACAAACTGGAGCAAGTCCAGGGAAGAGTTACCAAGATGGTGAGCGGTCTGCAAATCATGTCCTATGAAGAACAGTTAAAGAATCTGGGAATTTTTAGCTTGCAAAAAAAGAAGGCTGAGAGGAGACTTAATAGCCATCTACAAATATCTGAAGGGCTGTCACAGTGCAGAGGGATCAGCCCTATTCTCATTTGCACAAGGAAAGACTAGAAGCAATGAGATTAAACTGAAAGGGAGGAGACAGATTAGATATTACAAAAAACTTTCTGACAGTGAAGGTGATCAATGAGTGGAACAGGTTACCACGGGAGGTGGTGAGTTCTCCTTCAATGAAAGTGTTCAAACGAAGGCTGGACAAATTTCTGTCTGGGATGATTTAGTGAATTCTGCACTGAACAGGGGGTTGGACCCGATGACCCTGGAGGCTCCTTCCAACTCTACCAGTCTATGGATAACAGTGATCATGTAACCAGGAACCTCACACAGTGGCTCCCGGTGATCTCTCTCTGCTCCAGGCTGCACATGTTGGCTGGGAGCAGAGGGATTTTAAATCTCCCGGGGGCATGAGCCCTTCTGTGCACATGCGCAGAAGGCGAAGTAAGCTCCTAGAAGGACTATATCACCGCGGGACATCACGGAGGACGGGGGTGAGTATTTTCACCTCCCTTCATGAATCCAATCCATGAGGGGAGGTGAAACTTTAACTTTATTTTACTTTTTTTACTTTTCCGTGATCGCCGTTATCCATTGAATAGCGGTGATCACGGACCAGGGAGCCAGTCACCGCGGTCCCTGGTGACATTTCCTGCTTCCTGGCTACCTTCAGTAGCCGGGAAGCAGAAGATTTCAAATGTCCCGCAACTATCCGGCCTTCTGCGCATGCGTCGCCATTTTTCTTTTGGCATGCATGTGCAGAAAACGGCCGAAGGACCTTTTCAGACCTGATTGTCGCGGGATATCGCGGAGGATGGGGTGAGTACTTTCAGTCCCCCTCATGGATCCGATCCATGAGGGGAGCTGAATAACTTTTTTCACTTTTTATTTAGTTTATTGTGATCGGTGCTATCCATTGAATAGCGCCGATCGCATTGCCAATGGGGCTTCCTGCAGCCCCCATGACAGCTCCATGTTGTCGGCTTCCTCTGTGAATTGACAGCATGGAGCGGTCATGTCCACAGCCCACATGGCTTTAATCCCCAGGGGAAGCATGTTTTTTACGTCCCTGAGGATTAAAGCCCAAAAAGCCAGGGCGTAAAAAAATAATGGGGCCGTCACTAAGAGGTTAATAATTGTATCAAAAAACAACTTGAGTGCTATGGATTATCTTCCGGATGCTTCTTAGGCTGCTTATAGGCCGTTCATGGGCATCTGAAGCTGAGTCCTGCAACAATCGTGTGGAAGCAGTCTGGAACCCCCACCAACCTGCACAGCGCCTTGGGTCTGCGGCTTCATGGGGTCCGTTGCTTCATGGGGTTTGCACCTCCACAAACCCTACCATCAGCCTGAAACCATTGTTACTGTGGCTCATCGGAGCACACCACATGTTGTCCGTCATCTAGGGTCCAGTAAGGACCCAGAGGAGGCGCTGTATCCGATGTCATGGTTGTAACAGAGGAGCTCTAGAGGGTTTACTGCCCCCATATCTCACGAAAGCTAAAGAACACTGCGCTGGCCTGCAGGATATACTTGTGGGGCCTCCAAACATTGAATGTGGATTCTGCTGGAGTCGCTTGCCTGTTTGCATGGACAATTCTAGAGAGACGACACCGGTTGCGATCATTAATCACCCATGGCTGACCCCTGTGCTTCCACTGCAGGTGGTAATGCCTTCAGTAACGTATTTCCAGTATGTATGTGACCCTGTGGATTACAATGTTAAAAATGCCCGCACAACTTCAGAAATGGAATGTCCCATTAATTTGGCACCCACTATTATGCCTCGTTTCAACTCAGATAATTCACGTTATCTTGCCATGAGCACACTGGCCGGTGTTCAACCTCACAAGATAGCACCTTACAACTTATACAGGTGCGGGCATACTCAGCCGTCCCCTGAGGCAACGCCACTTCATCATCAATTTACATACTACTGTCCCATGACTTCTGGCATGTCATTGTAGATACACTTTATTACACTATACTTCTCCACTGTAACTGGGGCTGTAGAGCAGCCACATTTACTGGAGACATTAGCCATGTTACACTGACTATTGTCACTATTCTGTACATGTATATTAAGGTTACAGGCCACCATGGAATCATTGGGGCTGTGTGTTTTTGGTACTGAGGGGGTTATAGGAAGATGCAATGCACTCCTGGGAGATACGGGGCCTTGATACTCACAGAAAGTGAAGACACCAAAGCGGCAAAGGGAGAGTAAATAGGCTAAAATGGGTGAAAATTACACTAAAGAGAGGCGATTTTTGCATTAATGTGGTTAATGTAATACTGTGCACTATTCCAGAGATTTCTTTTCACTACATGGGATTACTCCTTTAATGCTCGAAAGACAACTTCTGATAGCTGCAATGAAAAGTTACCAGAACGCAAAATAGCAGAACGAAAACAAATCCTACAAAGAAAATAGCAGAAATAAATGACCCTGCGAACCGCTACTAACTAAGGAGAATAGTCCATTACACTGACTGCGCAGAAGAAGAAAATAACATAGGGTAAAACTGAGAAAGCCGCAGCCAACCTCAAGAAAAGGAAATGTCCAAGAGCCAAGGATTCCCTCGCACAACACCCAGCTGAGATAGGTCGTTCTCATGTACTACAAAACCACATGGGCGGAGATTCCAGGATACTTACTGGAAGTTGGCAACTTTTACTGCAACAGGAATGTGCGGAAGCTGAGCGGCCCACCTCAGGGTCACGTCCTGGTACACAAGTAACATGTTATTATGGTTTCCAACCAAGGAGTTTATTGTTCCTTCACTCACTGTAAAATAAGAAAAAGGGGTAGAGAAATCTTAGAGCGGAGTGCATCCAGAGCCCGCCATCTGTTCTCTGTTCCAAGGATACTATTGGTGTTTTATCTCTAGTTCTATCATACTAGACGGCGCTATCCTTAGTATTACTGGGGTTTTCAGAGTTATTTTATACAGTTTTGGGTTCCCCGGGATCATAAAATAAATATACTAGCCAGACCGCCATTTTGGCAATCTGGTGCCAGTGTCTGATAAGTGACATCACCTGATCAGAGTACCCAGTGACGTCTTGTAAACCTGCCATATTTAATTCTAATGCAGAAGGGCAGGTTTACGGCAGGTTGATTTCAATGAGAGCCGTTCCTGCAGTTACAAGAGCCAGCCACTACACGGAGGTCAGAGCAGAGACGTCCGCTGCTTCCGCTCTGACCCCTGTGTAACTGCAGCACTGTCAGCGGGAGCACAATTAGCTGATCAGTCAGAGTCCCGAGTGACGGACCCCAGCCAATCAACTGTTGATGACCTATCCTCGGGATAGGTCATCAATAGTATTCTTCCTGGAAAACCCCTTTAAGGCCCCTTTACAGGGATTGTTGGATGAATACGTGCCAACAGCTGTCCCAGCGACTATTGCTCCTGTGCTTTTACACAAAACAATCATTCTGTGAATGGAGGCAAAGTAAGGTCTCATATGACCGAGACGTAAGGGCACTACAACACGCAGCGTTTCTCCACCACTAAATGTAGGCAGAGCTATGCTGATTGCAGCTGGCACCTGTACTTGTCCCTCTGTTTGAATTGCCGAGGCCAGTTGCCAGCTACAATCAGCATCGCTGCATCTGCATTTTGCAGGGGAGAAATGCTCTGTGTAATAGCTCAGGCGATTTACGGTTGGCTGTGTCACGGCCACAGCGCGACTGAAAATCGCATGACTGAGAGCCAGCCGTGACCAAGTCTATGTGAGCTGCCACACTATTCTGGTTGAAAGACAGTTCCTGAACTATCGTTTCTGGCTGGCGTAAAAACGCCCGACCGAAATGTGCACCGTATGCACTATCTTTGCTGGCCGTTTTTATGCAGTGGGAATACGCCCATCTGGACTGATGCATTGCAAACCAATGCATCAGATGGGCAGCGTATCTCGGCCGGCTGTGAAAGCGCAGCCGACATATGTTCATGTGAATGAAGGCTTAGGGACCTTTCACACCTGACGGAAATGCAATGCAGAATGCAGCAAAATCTGCAGCTGCAAAAATCCACACCAAAATACGCAAGTCTGACTGCAGGATTGCAGGCAGGGTTTAGGCAATTTTCAATTCTGCATCAAAATCAGCAGTTAGTCTGCAGATTTTGGTGCAGAAATTACTGTGGCTTGTGGCGCGTCGTGCAGCATACTCAATCCCGTGTGAAAGGCTGGGTTCACACAAGGCGGATTTGCTGCGGAAATTCCGTCCGGAATTTTGCTGCGGCAAATCCGCCTGCGGCTGCTAATCCTGGGGTTAGCCAGCCATGTGGACGAGATTTCTCCTCTATGGGAGCATTGGCTGCAGCGGAAGAGCAAGAGGCCAGGCCGCTTCAAAACCCGCGGCTAAGTGCCGCAGGTTTTGAAGCAGCGCTTCTCCAGGCGGATATCTCGCAGTTTTTTCGCTGCGGCCAAACCGCGAGATTTTCGCCGGGAATCCGGCATGTGAGAACCCAGGCTTATAATGTTGGCCAAAAACAATTAAACACTCAACAATTAGAGAATTGTGGCTCAATACAGGTAAATGGTCGCAGCTTCAAACACAATATTTGATTGAATGTTCTGCTCTTATTTACTGAACTCAGGTGCCAAGAAAGGGGTCTGGGAATTATCAGCAGAAGGTATACCGAGCCACATATAAGAGATCCTGCGCTCGCCCAAACCTTCACTTCATTCTTCGCCAACTAACCTGAACAATATGGAAGGGAGCAGCTTGGACTGTACTCAAGCTTCTTCATGAAGCGGATCTGTCCGTTCTCTTTGAGGCAGAAGAAGTTTCTCTCGCCAAGTACAAATATTGAGAAAGCCGTGTGATTAAAAGCAACCACGCTGATCTCCAGGGCCTGCTCACCTATGTTCAGGATCCAGTCGGCCTGCGGAACAGAATGAGCAGAGAATTAAGCACTTCAGCAGCTGCGTATTACTTAATTATTGCTTGATGTTAGCCAGACGCACATCTGAGATCTGAAGAGCGCGCCGTTACCGTACTCAGACCCCTCGAAGGAAACGGCTTGTTATCTTTGGGATTTCTCATTTCCATTCCATTAATTGCAATTATTAGAAGCAAAGCATTCACCTTCTCAGACACATTGCTCTGGCATTCAGAATGGTGTCCATCCTTTACTAGGCCCTTTTCTGCTAAAATCCACTAACGTCTGGCAGAATGGACAGGTGGCAGCATTTACACCAACATGGAAGCAGCGGCATCCCAGACGCACGCAGCACATGGGCATCCTACAATAGGCATGACTTTCTAGTGAATTACCAGAGCCCTTTTATTAGCTCGATATAAGAATACAAATGAACTTAAAGAGAAACTCCTCTCAACATTTTTCATTCATTACGCAACTAGCCCCCACCCTAAAAAAAGAAAAATAAGCAAATCTTATTTGTATAGCACCAACTTATTCCGCAGCACTTTCAAGTAATTTATTTATTACCCCCCACCAAGGTAAGTACTCATCTTGCCGACCTCAGAGGGATGCCGAGGCGACCTTGAGACGGCAACCTGCGGGAACCAGGCGGGGATTGAACTCACAACCTTCAGGTCATGAGTGAGAGCTTAAGACTGCATTACTGCTCCCTTAAGCACTCTGCACCACACGAGGGCCTATGTATATAAAAATCAGATAGTATTACCTTGGATAGTTAATACTTTCTATATGAAAAATTCCCTTAAGTTGGGTCATGTGATCTGATAATGCCCCCCAGGGAATTACTTGCCTTTCGGTTCTTTCAAGGGGTCACCAGAACTTCCTTTGCTATGAAATTACATGGACTGTACCAAACATGCTGTGCTCCTATCACATTACTGCTGATGATTACAGGCTCCTGTCACACAGTTCTAATGAAGAACATGATAGTTTATCCTCCATGACCGTATAATTATAATCTTTAGCTTATTTGGGTGAATGTAGAGGTTAATGATATTTACACTGTCCTCCCAGCAGGCAGAGATTATATGGTCTTTAGTTGCTCGTGTAATGCTGTGCTGATGCATTATGGGATTGATAGCACAGAACACAGTAAAAGTAACATCCAGATGGTATCTGATAAGCATTGGACAGGAAGCTGCACTGCATGGAAAGGAGTGTAATATACATAGGAGACGTCCAGCATGTGATCAGCAATCAAGTGAGGGGTGCAGGGATGGAACAAAATGTATTTTTATGGGAATGCTGCTTCAATAGAAAACCCTCAGTCACACTAATGCTACATTCTACAATTTCTATCAAACTTTTTCTTTACTAAGATTTAGGGCTCACACCCACTGGCGTTTTTATTTCTTGTGCTGCGAGAGCAAGTGAAAACACTTGCCTCGCAGCGCAAAAAAAAAAAACATTGCAATATCACCAGTGTTTTCAATGGGGCCAGCGGCAGCAGCTTCTGCCACAGCTGTGACAAGTGTTTGCTTAATCCACGCGAGGATGAAGGAATCCTCTGCCACAACTGTGACAGAAGTCCAGCATGCTATCCCATTACTTTCAATGGGGTCGGTGCTGCTGCCGGTCCCATTGAAAGCAGTGGTTTTGTGGCAACTCCCGCAGTATGAGTTTAGGGGAAGGGCTTGAAATATTAGCCCTTCCCTGAAAATCATCCTTAGCTGGTTAAATAAACAAAAAAAAAACAACTTTACTCAACTGTCTGACGCTCAGGCGTGTCCTCCGACTGGCTCCCCTGCACTGCTGTCCAGCACTTTCAGAAGGTGGGGATTTAAGAATCCCCGCCTCCTGAAAGGGCTATGCTGATTGGCTGAGCGCTCAGCCAATTACAGGCAGCGCTTAGCTATTCATCAATGTCCTGAGCTTATAGGACATACTAGTAATTATTAGCAAATCATAGCACTAGTGTTTCTGGTGTTTTGCGGCACTTATTAATATAATATAGTGACAGGGACTGGAGTTGTAAGCACATGGCTGCTGTTTTAGGACCTGTGATGTCACTGTCATGTGACATGGGGCGGAGCCCAGAGCCCCAGTGAAGGGATTGGAGTTGTAAGCACACACAGTCACTCACAGACAGGTGGTCATTAGTATTTTGATAGCACACAAAATACTTAATAAGTAACATTTACCAAATGTCCACATTATGTTAGCCTCATAAACTTTCCTTTTTATTTTTCAAAATTTGGGACATTCACAAACCCAAATTTCCAGGGACCTGCTCAGTTTGAAATGGGTTTGAGGGGCTTGCGTATCAGAAATCACCCCATTATAAAAACTGCACCCTCTCACAGTATTAAAAATCACATTCAGGGAGTTTGTTGACCCTTTAGGTGTTTCACAGGAATCAAAGCAAAGTGGAGATGAAATTTAAATATTTTACATTTTTGAGCAGTTTTTAGTTCTATCCCACATGTGGCCCTACTGTACGTCATGAATCAAACACCGGCCTCAAAAATGAAGAAGCACCCTGTGGATTTCGGAGTCTCCTTTTATTGGGGCATTCTCTAGGCACCATTTCAGGTATTTTTACGCGATCTCTAAAACTGCAGAAGAAATCTGTGGCTAAACTGCATATTTCTGCCGCAGATTCGCACACGCATTAAGCCCTGTCAATGGGCAAAATCTGCATGCAGAATTTCCATCACAATTCCATGTCTGGGTAGACTCACGTTGGAAATTCCACCCACAGATTTTGCCCATTGACAGAGCTAAATCCGCGGCAAAATCTGTGGCAGAAATATGGGGCTTACCCTCTGATTTCAGCCACGGCTTTAAATGCATATTCCATGCGAAAAATCCACCTATGAACATATCTTACCATGTGTGTAATTAATATACATAGCTATCTTCCTCCCTGACTGGTAGTAAGGAGGGGGTGATAGTGTAAACTATTACAAGTAGTTTTTACTTGCAATCAACTTTACTGTGATTTGCTGTTACTGCAGTCACATGCCCAGAGACCCCACTGATGAGTGTCTGAGGGCCCTAGGCAAAGCTCTGTGATTTCAGCTGTCTCGGAACAACTGGGTCACAGAGTTACATTTTATTTATTCAAAGAGGGCAATAACCCCCCCCACCCCCCTCTACCCCCAACCACCTCCATCCATCCTGTTCATTAGCCTCCTGAGGATGGGGTCAGCTGGTTTATTAGTGCTCTCAACCAGCCACCCCTAGCTGAAGTCTTTTAATTGTAACTATAAATTCAGTGGTAGTGTCTATGCCAAGGCATGTGGCTGCCACGCATGGGTGTATAGTACTAAGTGTCTGGGAACAAGCGTCTTCTGCAGTCGAACAATGCAGTTTAACAGCGCAGGAGAGCGGTAAACTTCATGTCCACTCACACACCGCACACTAATATTTTCATCTTCATACTAACCTCCACCACTATCCTCAACACTTTCTTCCTCCACCCAGCCCAACACACTCCATTCACATCAGCCCCCCCATGCTCCCCTCACCTATGCACAGCTCCCATGCACTTTTCACCTTGCTCAGACGCCTCCAGCCTCCCCATACCGCCAACAAACACCTTAGCCACCCTCACAAATCCCCAAACACCTGCTTAACCTCGCTACCCAGCTACTCACTCCTAGCTGCGGGGGACATATCCCCCAACTCTGACCCACCTGTTTCTGCTCTCTACCAAAATCCGCCCCCCCCCCAATCATACCAAACCACCCCACTAGCCCGTGCGCCCCCCCTGCCCCATTCAAATGCGCCCTATTGAACTCCCAATCCGTGTGCAACAAACTCCGAACTATCCACGACCTCTTCACTACCAAACACTTCAACCTGCTTGCCCTCACAGAAACTTGGATACAGCAGCCCGACAGGTGCGTCGGCGGCGTAATTGTCCTCCTCTCACCAAAATGTACCTTCTAAGTCATTCCCACGGCTCCCTCGCTCAATTTCTAGTCATTCGAAGTCCACACCCTACGACTCTTCCGCCCACTGTTCCTGCGAATTGCAGTTATCTACCGGCCCCCAGGTCCCACCCGCCTATTCCTAGACCACTTTGCTGCCTGGCTCCCCCATTTCCTATCCTGTGAAATCCCAACCCTCATCCTTGGCGATTTCATTATCCCTACTAATGACCCCAGCTCCTCATATGCCTCTCAGCTTTTAACGCTCACCTCCTCCCTGAGCCTATCACAACTATCAGACTCCCCCACTCACAGAGATGGCAACGCTCTTGATTTAATCTTTCTTCACCTCTGCTCTGCCTCCCACGTTAATAACTTCCCCCTTCCAATCTCGGATCACAATCTCCTCTCTTTCTCCATCAGGCACCCTAGCATCTCCGGTGACCCTTCCATCTATCGCACCTCTAGGAACCTCCAGGCTGTCCGCACCCATCATTTCATCGAGACCATCCAGTCCTCCCTGTCCCCCATCTCTCTCCTCTCCTGCCCCAACCTGGCAGCCGAACACTACCACACAACCCTCAGACGTGCTCTGGATGAAGCGGCACCACCAGCCAAGTCTCATGGAGACTAAAAGGAGTTTTTTTTTTTTTTTTAAGGTTTAAACCCCCTTTTTCTCACTCTTTAGAAGTGAAAACAAAAATAAACATATTTGGTATTGAAGCGCTTATAACAGTCCCATTTATTAAAATAATATATTACATGTCCAACACGATGAACACTGGCAGAAGAAAAGAACGCCAAAATTTGGCTTCTATTTGGTCACACCAGCTCCAAGAAAAAAAAGATATGAAAGTGATAAAAAAAATTTATGTACCCCAAAAGGGTCACAATAGAAATTGCAGGTTGTCCCGCAAAAAAAGGCTTCACACAATCCCATTCACAAAAAAATAAAGTTTCTGTGGTCAGAAGATGGCAAAGGAAAGCACTAGAGATGAGCGAGCATACTCGCCAAGGGCAATTACTCGATCGAGCATCGCCCTTAGCGAGTACCTGCCTGCTCGGAAGAAAAGGCTCAGCTGCCGGCGGCGGGCAGGGAGCGGCGGGGAAGAGTGGGGAGATCTCTCTCCCCCCTGCTCCTCCCCCCTGCTCACTGCCGCAACTCACCTCTCACCCTCGCCGGCAGCCGAACCTTTACTTCCGAGCGGGCAGGTACTCACTAAGTGCAATGCTTGATCGAGTAATTGTCCTTAGCGAGTATGCTCGCTCATCTCTAGAAAGCACCTTAAAAAAAAATAAAAATATTTTTAAAAATGGCATCATTATGGGGTACAGGTAATTTATGAACGTTTATAACTCTTTTTACGGAGGGGTTAGCCTGAAAACAACAATACTACCTTTGTTCTCTTCAGTCTATGGGTTGGAATTGTGGGCATACCAAATTTATATTATATGTAGATAGATAGAGATATATACACACATACTTTTTTTTTAGTATTTTTGCTGAACACCACCAAATCCATGGAAAAAACTTTTTTTTTTTCTGTTACAACATTCCGAGCCCCGTTAAGTTTTTTGGGTTTTTCTGTTGCACCACTTTGTGGCATATATAATTTATGTACCCTGTTGTACTGCCTGTAGCTTGGATACAATATGTGATACTGGCAAGCATGGAGGCTTTAGTACCCTCTTGTATTGCCTCTAGCTTGGATACCATATACGATACTGGCAGGCATGGAGGCTCTAGTACTCTGCTGTACCTCCTTCTAGCTTGGATACAAGATATGATACGGTTGGACATGGGGGCTCTGGTACTCTGTTGTACTGGCTTTAGCTTGGATACAAGATGTTGAAACGGGTGGGAATGATAGGGCGGGTATGGAGGCTCTAGTACCCTGTTGTGCTGCCTCTAGCTTGGATAGAAGTTGGACTTGTTCGCTTCTTGGATGGTCAGATGATCCTCTCTACTGGTGGTTTGTCGGGGGCGTCAGACCGGGTCACCTTGTGTGCATGGCCTCATACATCCAGTGTTCCAACAGCTCCTAACAGTCTTGTCAGAACAATTCGGCGATACGACCATCCAGCTTCTCAGATCCCAATAATGCGCCCCTCTCAGACTCTGGTAATGGGGTGAAATCTCTTCTCTGTGTCGTAGAGGTGTCTAGTGGCCAACAAGCTCTACAGAAGCGGAAGAAGAGGTCACTACACACAAGGAGCCTCAGAGAGCTTCTTATAGGACAAGGGGGAACCAGTTTTACGGCCTCAGGTGACAAGACCGTCCATCTAATCACCCCACAACTCTCATCATTTACATGTCTGCCTGAGATGGAACTGCATGCCGAGTTTTGAAGCAAAATTACAACTTTGTGGGGCTTGATTTTTTTTTTTTTACAAAAAGTGTTTATCACACATATTGCCAGTTTAAAGCACTAAATGTCCAGGATCAGACACAAAGCTGATCCCGGCCTTTGCAGCTGCATGTGGACTGTATATTACAGCCAGCACTACTGCCGGTGACACAGGCATGGTTCCTGTGATCCTGCCATCTGGTGGATGTACCATTGTTCCATTACAGTAAGAACACCACAATCAGGACACATATGTCCATTTAATGAACATGTCACCTAAGGCCAGAAAAAGCGGAGGAAATAGAGATTTGAGCACAAACGTAATGATCATTTGTTGGAGCATAATAAAATGATTTAACAAGGGGTGGAAGCCGAACCGGAGATAACACAGAGAGTGAAATCATCAGCAGACACGTTAGATGACTAGAAAGGTGGTGAAAGATATAGGTATAACGATACCACCCATTCAAACACTAGACGCAGATGAAAGCTGTGCCTAGCCACACATCATTAAAAATGTGTTATTTTCCCTAAAGCATGGAATTTATGAAAGATGAGACAGAGACTTCGTAGATGCAGATTCAACTAAACCGTCATGAAAACTGAGAGGTTAAGTAGGAATCAGTGAAAAAGGGAAAGAAAACAGTTTGCCACTTCAGAAATCCTGAAGTGTAAGTTCACCTCTGCTGAACCCCGAGGATATTAGTGATTTATAAGGGAATTGCACAGAAAATCCCTCATATAAAACGGTTATTAGAAATGCTTCATTTAGCTGCATGATCCTTCCTATGTTATACATGTAAAGCTGCCAGGAATTGGCATATCCCTGTCCAGGGCAGGAACACTAAAGGACCTCTGCGCAGGAACAATGTACGGGGTCCTTGCCTTCCCAAAGTTCAGAAAGTCTAGGTCTTTCTAAAAATTCAGCACTTGAGAGCTATAAGTTATCAGTTCAGCCCCTTCCATGCCTTCTGATAGATAGTAGGAAGCTGCCGGCTGGCTAGACATTGCTGCGCGGTCCGAAAAAATGAAGTCCTCTTCCAGAGTCCAAGAAAAACAAAAAATGATGCATCCGTAAGGTTTCTTTTTTGGGGCTGTTGGTTCTTGAGCAGGTTATTATGGCAGCAATTATCAGCATTTTACACCTCACAAAAATGACCTCATATCAATATTCTGACCTGTAGACACACGTTATAATCCTCATTATTCATTACAGTTTTCCAGTTTGTCTGTAAAATGCTGGTTGTCGGTCAGTGTTGGATAATTTGTCCATTAAAAAGAAAAAAATTGGTTGGCAACGTAGCTTTTAAAGGAACTTTCCGGTTTTAGCTTAATAACTCTATAAATGAAAAGTTGGAGATGTGGATGTCTGGTGCCGCCCTGACGGCGAATAGAAGACACTGTTGTAATATTGTCGGGAAATATTTGAACATGCTTTCCACGTATTATGTCCTTTGTTAGTATCAGCGTCTCCCATACCGCTATAAGTTCTCAAGTAGATGAGGCCTGAGAGCAGACGTGGGAAGGCCAGGAACCCTGAAGTTTCTTATCTGCCACCGGTGCCTCCAACCAGACTGATTTGCATCGGTGGTTACCAAAATAAATGGGGATAGGGACTATTGAACCCATTTTTTAAAGGTTCGGGGCAGCAGCTATCATTCTAGAGATTTTTTCAGTTGGGTGGGCAATTTAAGCTTCTTGTCTAATGATGAATGCCTCTTATCCAATGGATTTCCTGCTGGAGGGGCCAACAGTGAAATTGTGTCTAAGGGACCATCTGCAGGCAAGCGGTCATCTGGCCCAGTACCCTTGTGGCTTCTCTTATGAAGACAGAGTCTTTCTCTTTAAATCTCGCAAGGGAAAGTATGAAATCCTCCCTTTTTGTTGGAGGTAAAAAGGAGTTACTCCTTGATGAGTCTAGAAGTACCCAGAGTACTTTTATTTTTTAAATCTGGGTTTAGGCTGGATTCTTTTAAGTTAATAATCCAATCTAGTTCGGATAGAAGTTTACCTGTCTGCCACAGGTGACTCTCCATAAAGCCGAGCTATATGAAATAATTAGCAGGACATCTAGATAAGGAATGATGTTAATTCCAATTCCCCTGAGATAGCCTATCGGTTAAAAGGTTACTTTGGAAAGCACTCTAGGCGCCTTGGATATACCAAAGAAAAACTGAAAATGAATGATTTTTGAACCAATTTTAACCACAAATCTAAGATATTTCTGGTATGTTGGGTGGATGGTAGTATGGGTCTTTGAGATCAATCGTGCACATGATGCTGCCTTGATTAATCAGGGGAATTTTGATAGTTACCATCTTAAACTTAAACTCAGAAATGTACTGAAAAGGGACTTTAAATTAAGTATGGTTCAATAGGAACCATTAGGTTTGATAACTAGAAACAAGGAGGAGTAATAACCAAAAAAACTGTTCCTCTAAAGAAACTCCCGAATGTATTAAGCTCCCGAATGTATTAAGCCCTGAACTCCCTGCTCCAATCGTTCTTGGAGAAGAGGGGACTGGTCTGGTGTAATTAAAAATTTTTTAGGGGGAAGGGACGAGAATTCTATTCTGTACCTCAGAGATATTCTCTGCAGCACCCAGGGATCACCAGTTATCTGGTTCCATCTCCCTGAGAATTGAGACAGCCTACTCCCCATGGGCCCTCTATTTTCATCTGGATTCAGGCTGTCTTGGGGTAAAAAGGGAGCTCTTATCCTTGCCTCCTTTCGGGTAGGACCATCTACCCATTTTGTCCTTACCTTTCTGATCCCTAGGCTGACATGCCTGCTTACGAAAGCAGGATTCCTCTCCGGTAGGTAGTTGATTGGTTAACCTTTCTTCTTATATCCAGCTTTCTCCAGGGAATAAAGCATAGCTTATCTTTGGAGACTGCCTCCTGCCCAGGCCTTAAGCCATAGGGCATGCTTTGTAGAGTTTCCTAGCACTCCGTTTTTTGCTGAAGAGCTTACAGACTCCTCTGAGGCATCTGCCAGGAATCCGGTGGTTATTTTAAGCAACAGCACACACCTAATAATTTCCTTCCTTCTCTTCTTTAGATGGTATTCTGGCTGCGGGAGATACTGTTTTGCGTTTTCTGGCGCAAACAAAAGCCTAAGCTCTTGGGAGATAGTCAGCCTTTTTTCTGCATTCTCCCATTCGTTTGTTACAAGGTGTTTTAGCGTCTCGTTCACCGGGAAGACCATTTTACGGCATGACCTTAGATCCATAAACATTTTGTCCAGGACCAAGCGTGGTTGTTGAACGTCCACTACTTCCTTAGTATTTCGAACTGACTTTAGCAATTCTATATGGGTAGAAAAATAATATTTTTTATTGTCTTCGACAATTAGGGGGGCTGTTAATTAGGAAAGCCTTGCCTCAGATAACTCTATTCCTGATAATTCGGATGTAGAGGACATATAACCCTGAGTATGGACCCTTGTTGCTGGTCTAGAGGAACCGAATGAGGCTGGACGACCGGTTTCATTTGAAATGCCTGAACCTCTTCTCTGACCATCTGGTGGAGATTATCCATTAAGGATTCTTGGTTCTCCCTGACTATATTTGTCGGACAGTCAGTGCAAATTAATTTCTTCACATTATCTAACTTTTTGAAACATAATGCACATTTTTTTTTTTTTTGTAATCAGGCTTTTCCGATAACAGGAGAAATACTAATACCAAACATAGACAGACTGTTAATTAGCTTTTTGTCCCAGTGGACTACTCACGGCTTGTAAGTATCTCCTGTCACCTTCCATGCTATCCATAGCGTGTTCGAGCTGATTTTGAGCTGTAATACCGCAGGAGAGGCTCTCTCAGGGAGGGGAGCTGCCACCTTTTAAAATTTGGTGGGGCTGATGCTGCCAGAGTGTGCGTCTGATGTCATGGAGAGCGCCGTGTCATCACTGAAGACCTCTGCACTGGACGCCGCAAAGCTACTCAACGTTGGGCCCATACACAGGGATGCCGTGCATGTGAGGATGGGCTAGGCGATCTGAAGACCACAATCGCTTGCAGAGCCTTCCGTCCTCCTCCATCACTCCATGGAGGAGCTCCTCTGTGTCCGTAGGGACAGGAAGAACACTGGAGAATGGTGGTAGGAGGTGGACTTTTGAACTCAACTCTTTCTGCCCCAGCGGGGTCAGAGGGCAGCCTCCATGTGTGCTGTCAGGATGGATGGAATGGTAAAGTAAAATAACTGTGAGTGAGTTAGAAAACTAAGCAATATATCCAATGACTTAAAGGGTTTCTGTCTTCTCCTTGCTGATCTTCTCCTGGCTTTTGCAGTTGCCCCCAGCTCACCTCACCTCCAGCTGGCTGATTCCTCTTCTTCCTGTGACGTTACGTACATTCACAGGCAGTCTCCTTCATGCCCGGCAATGTACGCTACATCACTAGTTCAAAGTGCCGAGCTATTGCAGAGACTATACATGCCCGCTGTCTCCACAATAGATTAGCATTCCTTCCTAGCCAGACCTTCACTGACCCGCAGGAAGAAGAATGCGAAGAATGCATGCTTCATAACAAGCCGTCTGGCTTGCAGTAAGCTGACCTGGGGGACTAGATAAGATCAGTGAGAAGAGGATGCCTTAGGGCAGTGGTGGCGAACCTATGGCACGCATGCCAGAGGCGGCACGCAGAGCCCCCCCTGCTGGCACACGTCACCATCTGCCGCTCACCACACTAGTGAATGCCTGCAGGGGCCGTGGCTCCCCTGCAAGCATTCACTGATCAGCGCGCTGCTATCTGCGCTGATCCCTGTGCACACTGCGACGTCAGTGTGCAGCCAGGATCCTCGTCCCCCGACGTCTCCTACTTGGTTCCGCGAAAGCAGGGGGAGGAGGCATCCGGCAGCACACTGACGTCAGTGTGCACCGGCGATCAGACAGAAGAGGAGCGGCGCTTCCACGAGGAGCAGGGGTAAGTATGTGGGTCTCCGTGGGGGGCATTATTACTGATGGGGGGACTGCTGGGGAAGAAGGGGAGGGCATTACTGCTGGAGGGACTGCTGGGGGGTGCATTATTATTGCTGGGGGACCGCTGGGGAAGGGGGGGACATTATTACTGCTGGGGGACCGCTGGGGAAGAAGGGGAGGGCATTACTGCTGGAGGGAGGGGCATTATTACTGCTGGGGGGGTGCATTATTATTGCTGGGGGTGGGGAGGTGCATTATAACTGCTGGGGGGACCGCTGGGGGATTGCTGGGAAAGGGGCAGGGGACATTACTGCTGGGGGACCGCTGGGGGGAGGGGCATTATTACTGCTGGGGGGCGGCTAGGGGGTGTCACTGTTATTATTGCTGGGGGACCGCTGGGGAGGTGTCACTATTGTTACTGCTTGGTGGCCACTGGGGGGTGTCACTATTATTACTGCTGGGGGGCCACTGGGGGTCACTATTATTACTGCTCGGGGGCCACTTGGTGGGGGGGGGGGTCAGCATTATTACTGCTGGGGGACCGCTGGGTGGTGGCACTATTATTACTGCTGGGGGGCCGCTCTGGGGGATGTCACTATTATTACTGCTTAGGGGCCGCTCTGGGGGATATCATTATTATTACTGCTGGGGGGGTCACTATTATTGCTGGGGGGTCACTATTATCGCTGGGGGGTCACTATTATCGCTTGGGGGGGTCACTATTATCGCTGGGGGGGGTCACTATTATCGCTAGTGGGGTCACTATTATCGCTAGTGGGGTCACTATTATCGCTAGTGGGGTCACTATTATCGCTAGTGGGGTCACTATTATCACTGGGGTATGTTTACAGGTGGCAGAAATGGATAGGGCTGTTTCAAAATAGACAATGTGCAGATTTTGACTGCTTTTTGGATGCGGAAATGCTGCAGAATTTTCCACAGAAATTTCTGCTGAGGACATTCTGCAGTATCTCCGCATCCAAAAAGCAGACAAAATCTGCAGCCTGTTTATTTCAAGCGCCCCGGTCCTTTTTAGAACAGCGGGGGTAAAATCATACATCGTAATAAGTCCCGTCCCCTGATGTGTTGGCACTTTGCGGTAAATAAGTGCGTTTTGGGTTGTAGTTTTGGCACTTGGTCTCTAAAAGGTTCGCCATCACTGCCTTAGGGAGTTTGTGTGGGGAAGAATAGGCGAGTATATAATTTTTTTTTTTACCACTTTAAGGATGAGCGGGAAAGTGCCAGAACATTAAGGTCTTCAGAGACTCGAAACTGCATGAGGCCTGAATTCAAAAAGAAAAAAAGACAGCCAGTACATCAAGGGCGGCACGGCATTCCAATTTGTTGCTGGAAGCTTTTCAATATGATCCTCACAAGGACTATGATCAACATGCAATGACGTTATTTGACAAATGGACCAATAATGCCACGCAAAGAAATCTGAAAGGAGTTTCCCGAAATGTGCTGTAGAGGTGGAAACCAGGGCAATTCCTGGTATATAAAGCTACACACTCTTTTTAACAAAAAAAACAAAACAACAATCCTGCCCCTGGAAGAAGTTGTCATTTTGCTGAAAAATTTGGCATGCGGTTCCATCTCTGGCAGATAAGCAGATAAGTAGAGTTGTGGTGGTTATATGGACGGTCTTGTCACCGGAAGCCCTAAAAGTGGTTCCCCCCCTTGGCCTATAAGAGGCTCTCGGAGGCTCCTTGTGTGCAGTGACCTCTTCTTCCGCTTGTGTGGAGCTTGTTGGCCACTAGACACCTCTATGATGCAATCAAAGAGATTTCACCCAGTTGACAGAGTTTGAGAGGGGCGCATTATTGCAATATTAGAATGCAAGAAGCTGGATGGTCAGATCAAAGAATTGCCTGTCACCTGCAGCATGTGCTTCCTCAGCGGTGCTACTGGTGCAGGCACAGTAAGAGTGACAGACTGTATTGCAGCAAGCTCTCTGATTGGTGGAGCAGCTCCTGTTGACTGCTACTCCACCAATCACAGACTCAGCCTGCCTGCCTGCCCACTGTTCCCTAGTCTATAATACAAAGGCTGCTATGCATCCTATTACTCCAAAAGACTCTGGATTTTCTGGCAAGTCCGGTGGGCGGTAGAAAAGAGGGCAGGAAAAAAATTAAAAGAGAACCTTTTTTCTTTTTGCTGGCGCCTCCCCCAGCAAGGAACCGCTTGGGGCACAGGACCTCCAGTGCCTAGTGGCAAATACAGCCCTGGCTCTCAGTAGTTTGCTTCAATGTATCATGCAGTTTAGTTTACAGCGCATTGACTAGACAGATTTATGCAGTTCATATTGATGTATTTAAGTCACAGAAATTGCAAAAAAAATAGCAGGAATGCAAGATTCCAGCACGAAACAACTAAAAAACCAGCACGAGAATTAATGTGAAAATGACACCGAAATCTATTCTTTATATGAAGAAATCCAGTCCGTTGTTATTGTTGTAACTCGCTGTAAGAACGCTTAAATCGTTTTTGCAATGTTCACATAAGACCAAATTTCCCAGTGAAACAGTCTAGAATGTAAACTTTGATGACAAGTCGAGAACTTTTATCTCATCGCTGTACTTACTGCTCACAAGCATAAAATGATCACCTAACGACCGAGCTGAAGACATAAAAAGCTGAAACCATATCATGATTAGGTGAAAATCCCGCACAGCGCCAGCAGTATGAACATAAAAGAGTCTCCTGTGTGATGGAGCAGGAGACAGTCGTACATACTCACTTAAATATGATGAGCGAGGGAATATTATATCAAAAAAACAGAACAAAACCCAGATTGTTCCTTTTATGACCGAAGGGAGTTTCATAAACATGTGATAAAACTTAGAATAAAACATTCTCTGCCGTCTGCTGGAGACGATTCCTGGTAGAGCCGCAGCTGTTGTGGGGCCCATCGAGAATCCATTAACTATATATCTAGCGGACATTAATGCAAAGCTAAAAATCATCTCAAGTGTTTACGCTAAAAGCCCTAAATACACGGAATACTGCAGCAAGTTAGATGCTATCAGCGGGTAATTCACTCTGCTGGGCTTTGGAATCATTAAACTTGTTCTCGACTCGAGGAGTCAAAGTTCATGCTGCAGCAGCCAAGGGGGAGGCCGAAACCCTGGGGGGACCAGAGGTTCCAGGAAGTGTCAACTGCCGATCAATCACCTCCTTCCAAGAGCTGTTAACCTCTTTTTTTCCCCCAAAACAATGTCATTCTTTTCTATGGGCTGTGTGATGCTGCAGTGAATGCAATACCAGACAAACATGGGCATGACTGGCGCTGTTTTGGGGGAGAAAAGTGGTTAACACCTTGTGAAAACGTGGTAACAGATCTACTGTTGGCACGGTTATTGTAAAAAATACAGATGCACCTTCATCATCTTAGACGAACCCTCTAATAACACCACCAAGAGTACTTCCGGAAAATAGGTTAATCTGGCATTTGGATTGTGAGCCCCGAAGGGGACAAGGACCGGCTGAGTGACTACATCTGCTATAAAGTACCCGGAAACACGTATATACTATACTAGCTGATATACCCGGCTTCGCCCGAGTTAATTTGGTACTGGTGTTTATCTGGTGTTCACACGGAAAATCTTATGAAGTCGTGCTTACTTTAGAGATACCGGAAAAACATATGTTCACCATTTTGCATAATTCTCTGCGTTACCCAGGAAACACCACGTGGAGGTAACCATGTGACGTTTACTTTATATAAAATGACATCAGGAAGTGAGAGAATTAGATTACGTACATAAAATTTGGACACATTCTTTTGCGTTAGAATTGAATAATCGAGTTGGGACCTATGAACTTTTCCTATTTATGACATAATCAATGCTCGTGCCAAATTTCACGTTTCTATGACACCGAAAGTGAGAAAATCAGATTACGTACGTAAAATTTTAGACGCTAATTCTTTTGCACATAGAATTGAATAATCGAGTTGTGACACATTAACTTTTCCTATTTATGACATAATCAATGCTCGTGCCAAATTTCACGTTTCTATGACACCGGAAAGTGAGAAAATCAGATTACGTACGTAAAATTTTAGACGCTAATTCTTTTGCGCATAGAATTGAATAATCGAGTTGTGACACATTAACTTTTCCTATTTATGACATAATCAATGCCCGTGCCAAATTTCATGTTTCTATTACATTGGGAAGTGAGAGATTTAGATTATGTACGTAAAATTTGGACGCTAATTCCTTTGCGCATAGAATTGAATAATGGAATTGGGACCCATTAGCGTTTCCTATTTATTACATAATCAATGCTCGTGCCAAATTTCCTGTTTCTATGACACCGGAAAGTGAAGAAATTACATTCTGTACGTAAAATTTGGACGCTAATTCTTTTGCGCATAGAATTGAATAATGGAGTTGGGACCCATTAGCGTTTCCTATTTATGACATAATCAATGCTCGTGCCAAATTTCCCGTTTCTATGACACCGGAAAGTGAAAAAATTACATTCCGCACGTAAAATTTGACGCCAATTCTTTGCGCTAGAATTAAATAATCGAGTTGGGACCCATTAGCTTTTCCTATTTATGACATAATCAATGCCCGTGCCAAATTTCATGTTTCTATTACATTGGGAAGTGAGAGATTTAGATTATGTACGTAAAATTTGGACGCTAATTCTTTTGCGCATAGAATTGAATAATCGAGTTGGGACCCATTAGCTTTTCCTATTTATGACATAATCAATGCTCCTGCCAAATTTCCCGTTTCTATGACATCGGAAAGTGAAAAAATTACATTCCGCACGTAAAATTTCGACGCCAATTCTTTTGCGCTAGAATTGAATAATCGAGTTGGCACCCATTAGCTTTTCCTCTTTATGACATAATCAATGCTCCTGCCAAATTTCACGTTTCTATGACACCGGAAAGTGAAGAAATTACATTCCGTACGTAAAATTTGGACGCTAATTCTTTTGCGCATAGAATTGAATAATAGAGTTGGGACCCATTAGCTTTTCCTATTTATGACATAATCAATGTTCGTGCCAAATTTCAAGTTTCTATGACATCGGGAAGTGAGAAAATTAGATTCCGTACGTAAAATGTGGACGCTAATTCTTTTGCGCATAGAATTGAATAATCGAGTTGGGACCCATTAGCTTTTCCTACTTATCACATAATCAATGCTCGTGCCAAATTTCCTGTTTCTATGACACCGGAAAGTGAAAAAATTACATTCCACACGTAAAATTTCGACGCCAATTATTTTGCGCTAGAATTAAATAATCGAGTTGGGACCCATTAGCTTTTCCTATTTATGACATAATCAATGCTTGTGCCAAATTTCCTGTTTCTATGACATCGGGAAGTGAGAAAATTAGATTCCGTACGTAAAATTTGGACGCTAATTCTTTTGCGCATAGAATTGAATAATCGACTTGGGACCCATTAACTTTTCCTATTTATGATATAATCAATGCTCCTGCCAAATTTCGAGTTTCTATAACATCGGGAAGTGAGATAATTAGATTCCGTACGTAAAATTTGGACGCCAATTCTTTTGCGCTAGAATTGAATAATCGAGTTGGGACCCAATTTCTTTTCCTATTTTGGAGATAATCTATGGTTGTGCCAAATTTCATGTTTCTACGATATGGGGAAGTTGGAGAACTTTTGGCGAGTCAGTCAGTCAGTCAGTGAGTGAGTCAGTGAGTGAGTCAGTGAGTGAGTCAGTGAGTGAGTCAGTGAGTGAGTCAGTGAGTCAGTCAGTCAGTCAGTCAGTCAGTGAGTCAGTCAGTGAGTCAGTGAGTCAGTCAGTGAGTCAGTCAGTGAGTCAGTGAGTCAGTCAGTGAGTCAGTGAGTCAGTCAGTGAGTCAGTGAGTCAGTGAGTCAGTGAGTCAGTCAGTGAGTCAGTGAGTCAGTCAGTCAGTGAGTCAGTGAGTCAGTGAGTCAGTGAGTCAGTGAGTGAGTCAGTGAGTGAGTCAGTGAGTCAGTCAGTGAGTCAGTCAGTGAGTCAGTCAGTGAGTCAGTCAGTGAGTCAGTGAGTCAGTCAGTGAGTCAGTCAGTGAGTCAGTCAGCGAGTCAGTCAGTGAGTCAGTGAGTCAGTCAGTGAGTCAGTCAGTGAGTCAGTCAGTGAGTCAGTCAGTGAGTCAGTGAGTCAGTGAGTCAGTCAGTCAGTGAGTCAGTGAGTCAGTGAGTGAGTCAGTGAGTCAGTCAGTGAGTCAGTCAGTGAGTCAGTCAGTGAGTCAGTGAGTGAGTCAGTGAGTGAGTCAGTGAGTGAGTCAGTGAGTCAGTCAGTGAGTCAGTCAGTGAGTCAGTCAGTGAGTCAGTCAGTGAGTCAGTGAGTCAGTCAGTGAGTCAGTCAGTGAGTCAGTGAGTCAGTCAGTGAGTCAGTCAGTGAGTCAGTCAGTGAGTCAGTCAGTGAGTCAGTCAGTGAGTCAGTCAGTGAGTCAGTCAGTGAGTCAGTCAGTGAGTCAGTCAGTGAGTCAGTCAGTCAGTGAGTCAGTCAGTGAGTCAGTGAGTCAGTCAGTGAGTCAGTCAGTCAGTCAGTCAGTGAGTCAGTCAGTGAGTCAGTCAGTGAGTCAGTCAGTGAGTCAGTCAGTGAGTCAGTCAGTGAGTCAGTCAGTGAGTCAGTCAGTGAGTCAGTCAGTGAGTCAGTCAGTGAGTCAGTCAGTGAGTCAGTGAGTCAGTCAGTCAGTCAGTGAGTCAGTCAGTGAGTCAGTCAGTGAGTCAGTCAGTGAGTCAGTCAGTGAGTCAGTCAGTGAGTCAGTGAGTCAGTGAGTCAGTGAGTCAGTCAGTCAGTCAGTCAGTCAGTCAGTCAGTCAGTCAGTCAGTCAGTCAGTCAGTCAGTGAGTCAGTGAGTCAGTGAGTCAGTCAGTCAGTGAGTCAGTGAGTCAGTGAGTCAGTGAGGGCTTTCGTCTTTATATATATAGATAAGTAAGCTAAATACAATACCGTTTGTTCTAAACACGTTAAGAAGTGGCTTACTAAAATAACGTAGCCTCCAATTTCCGCAAACAAATATTACTGCGCTGTTATGCGTCTGCAGCCGCTCACACAAGGGTAATTTAATTGCGTATCACATGTGCATTATACATGGTGCGTGGAGTCAATGACGGTACTCTGATTTTCATTGAACTAGTCCCACTTGTGTACATTCATTGTGTATAATACGCACACAGAGGAGAACGCGGCAGGATGTATTTTACGGCGTATTACGCACAATAGGCCTTGTTATTCTCTACGGTTGTGTACGAAAATGCTGTATGTACGCGATTACATTGCATATGTACAACCTTTGTTACACATGTTGCTAGGAAACAGAAGATAAAAGCTGGGGAAAAAAAGAAACCAGGAAGCCGATGCAGGACAGCGGGCGTGAGATATTATGTCACGGGCCGCCATTCGCAATCACACAGGGGTGATACGCAGCTCCACGCGCTGGTGAAACGTTGGGTTTTACCTTATGGCCGTGTGAGCCCGGATTTAAAGCTTTAGAATCATTAAGAAATTCATTTTCCCTTTTTAAGTAGACTTTTTATGAATTGCGCACCTTTTCTAGTCCTCACACACCGCAAAGCGTCTTATTTACAGTAACGGCAGGTTCGCTGAATTTTGACATCCCAGCTTTCAGTTGCCAAGTCTTTAAGGGACATCTCAGCCGGTAAGTTTCCCATCTCCTTCCAGGGAGCGGCTGGCATTTTGGCTGATCTGATGGGTGATCGTCGTGACCGGTCCCATCATATAAAGCACTTTACCAAGTAGTTTTTGCACAGCCTAGCAGCGGGCCTCAGATGACGTCCTGCGGCCGCATCACTCATGCGGACCCCGGCGGATGACGCAGTATCCCCCGGCTCCATAGAATGGGTTTCATCAAGGTTGACAGCAAGTTCCACTCCAGCATTCTGTTCTTTGACAAACACCTCAGCCCTTTCCCCTCCACAGTTCTCTTTTACAATCCCTTTTTTCAGTCTTTTTAACCCCTTAGTGACCACGCTTTTTTTCGTATTTCCCTCCCCCGTTTTAAAAAAAACCTGCAACTCCTTTATTTATCCATCGACGTGGCAGTCTGAGGGCTTCTTGTCTTCTGCAGGGCGATTTTTGGTACTATTTAATGTACCATATAATGGACTGAAAACATTTTTAAAAAGTGGAGAGAAATTGAATGAAAATGAAATTCCTCCATCTCTCGGTGCGTCTTGTTTCTACGGCGCACACACTGCAACAAAAATGACATGACAACCCCATTCTATGCGTCGGTGCGACTACTACGATACCAACCATATAGTTTTCTTTTTGCTGCACTGTCTGTTTTTTTTTCAAAGATATTTGATTTTTTTTAATTATTTGCTGTCGCCATCTTCTCAGTTTTTTTATTTTTCCTTCGATGTAGTTGTGCAAGGGCTCAACTTTTGCAGGACATCCTGTAGTTTGCATTGGTACCATTTGGGAATACATGCAACTTTTTGATAGTTTTTTTATTGCATTTTTTCTTGCGGACAAAGTGATCGAAAAAGCACCCCCTTTGACATTCTGTATTTTTTTTCTGACGACGTTCATTGTGCGCAGTAAATAATCCATTACTTCGATAGACCGAACGCAGCAATACCAAATATGTATTTTTGTTTCATTATTTAGATTCTTTTATTATAAATATGGCAAAAGGATTTTTTTTTTTTAACCTTTTTTACTTTTTTTTAAAAATAATTAGTAAAACTTAATTGATACTATTTTCACTTTTTTTTTTTGAGTCCGCAGAGGGCATAACAACTTGCAGTGCTTTGATCACTCCTGCAGTATGATGTAATGCCACAGCATTACATCATACTGCGATCGGGCAGGCAGTCTATCAAGCCACTCACAGGCATGGCTTGATAGGCATTCTGCTATGACTGTCCCAGAGATCTTGCAGAAGGCCACAACACCAGCATGGCTCCCTGTGATGTCATTGCGGTTGGCCATACGGAAACCCGAACATCGATCGGAGGATTTAAATGGCGCTGTCAGAAATAACAGTCGCATTTAAGGGTTAACAGCTCTGATGAGCCGCGCAGCTTATCGGAGCTGTTGCCGCTGGATGTTGGCTGTAAGAAACAGCTGGCAGACCCGTGATCTCCTTTTATACATGCCCTGCAGCTGCAGGATGTAAAAACACGTTGATAGGCCAGTCACTAAGGGGTTAATAACTTTTCCAATCCAATGTGTGTGTTGTTTTGCCCATTTTACCTTTTTGTTCCCATTACTATATGCAGATATCAAATGCAACTAATTTATACAAAGACTCCCACTAATCTCTCAGCACATATACACGCTCGTTCACACTTACCAGGAGTTTCTTGCCTGAACCAATTTTTTGCTGCTCCATTTCCTTTTTTGCGTCTGCATCTGTAGCAACGGCGAGCACCTGGTATCTGTACGGAGAAGAGATCATCAGATACGAGCTGCAACCTGTCAGAACCAGCGACAACTTGGAGATGTGCCGAAGAATGTTGTTGTAAATATCTATGGGCTGGAAGATTTGTCTTCAAATAGTCTAGATTACATATTACCATAAATGTTGTATATTAATAGCGTTATCTGACATTCAGTGCAAAACCTAAGATAGTCACAGAGGGGGGGGGGGGGGGGCTGGGGGCAGAGAACAGAGATTGTATTTCTGTGAAATCTGTTTTTCACTTTTATAGGTCTATTCAAAAAACATTTGGACTCAAGTCTCAGGTTTCCATCTGGATCTCCGAAAATGGCAACCAGACAAAACCCTGGACGGAACTACAGGCTTCCATAACTCAAACGAAGAATGATAAAGTCTCCATTTGGGCAGAGTTCCACTTGTTTTTGGACAGAGAAAAAAGCATAGTGAGCTACTTATATTACCTGATATGGAAGCCAGGCCACCACCGGCCGAGGTGTGCCGGGCCAGGCCACCACAGGCCGAGGTGTGCCGGGCCAGGCCACCACCGGCCGAGGTGTGCCGGGCCAGGCCACCACCGGCCGAGGTGTGCCGGGCCAGGCCACCACAGGCCGAGGTGTGCCGGGCCAGGCCACCACAGGCCGAGGTGTGCCGGGCCAGGCCACCACAGGCCGAGGTGTGCCGGGCCAGGCCACCACAGGCCGAGGTGTGCCGGGCCAGGCCACCACAGGCCGAGGTGTGCCGGGCCAGGCCACCACAGGCCGAGGTGTGCCGGGCCAGGCCACCACAGGCCGAGGTGTGCTGGGCCACCAAATGAGAGGTGAGCCGTGCCGCCAAATGAGAGGTGAGCCCTGCCGCCAAATACAGGTTTGCTACCCTGCACTAAAGAAAAATGTAATTACAATTTCTATACAATAACAACATGTTTCTCCGTAATAACTGTTTCCATTTATCATTTTATCCTTGTAGAGTTTGCTTCAGCTACTGACATCATCTTGACGCTAGACACGCCGTTTCCCTCAACCAAAATTTCCTTCAAGGAATGGTTTTATAATAAAAGTTAATTTTAAAGTCTGAAGAGTTTTGTTTAACCCCTTGAGTGGCGGGTTTCCTACCACCCTGTCGTGCCCACCAGGGCAGGTTTTTTAAAATGGTCTAATCATTGAATTTCAACTAATTTTGCAGTTGCGTCTCAAGAGCCATAACTTTTTCATTTTTCCATTGACATGGCCATATGAGGGCTTGTTTTTTGCGGGACAAGTTGTGATTTTTTAAACAGGGGGGAGGAAAAAAAGAAATGGGGAAAAAAGAAAAAAAGGGGCCATGTCATTAAGGGGTTAAATAATGTATTAACTTCCTTCTCTGGGTCATTACGACGCACACGGATACCACATGTGTGATTGTATTTTTGATTTTTTTACAAAGTAAAGGGAGACAAGTGTTTTTTTTATTTTTTTAATAATTTTTTTACTTTTTTTTTTTTTTAATTTTTTTTAAATTTTTTTTTTTTTTGTCCCTTTAGGGGACTTCCACAGGGACCCATCAGGACCCCTGATCACATTCCGGGGGTCCGATGGTGACAGCCCTTTACATGCTGCAGTGACAACCCCTTTACATGCTGCAGTCACATAGACTGCAGCATGTAAAGGGTTAACACAGCAGAGATCGGAGCTTTTCTCTGATCTCTGCTGTAAGAGCTAGTACCTAGCTGTCCTCTGACAGCTAACAACCAGCTCTCCCTGCCACAGAGACCATCGGCTTGCTTCTGACAAGCCGATGGTCTCTATGGCAACTTGTAAACAAAGCAGGACATTGCCGACATGCCGGCAATATCTTCTGCTGGTTTTTCAAAGCCCTTGCACTGCTCTGTGTGGGTCTGTGCAGGCAGAGCACAATGTCACAGCTTGTGGCATTGTGCTCTGCAGCTCTCATAGTGATACATAGCCCGGAAATCTTCCGGGCTATGTTGCTATGAGCAGTGGAGCTCGTCCCCGGAAATTTTCCGGGCGTGCCACTCAAGGGGTTAATCTTACTTCTGAGGTCTATGTCACAGAAGGGGAAATATAAAAACAATCACAGAACATGGCCATATACTTCCTGACTACGGAGGGCAGCTGTCTTAGTCAGTATATGGCTATGCTCTGTGATTCTACTTCTGAGGTCTATAGTAAAACCAAAAAAAAAGATCTTCCATCATAATGTTGATATTTGTATCCCATTGTTTCTCTGAGATTGGCTAAGATGTCTTGTCCCTAGGAAGTTTATACTTACTTGTAGCTTTCAACTTGTCGAGAAGAAGAGACCGTAATAAAGGAATCTGTTTTAGGACTGTATCTCAGAGGACCGGGTAAGAGAAACCCTGGCAGGTAACGGCCAAATGCGTAGCTCTCCTGCTCAAAGAACATAAGCATCCCATCCATCGACTGAATACAAATCAAATCCCGACCTGTGGAAGAAAAGAAGATTTCATAAATACCTTTTTTCGACTATAAGATGCACCTGACAGAAGAATGCACCCGGTTATAAACTGCTCAAAACCAGGTATACAGTTACATAGTAACATACCGTATATGTTGGAAAGAAAAAAAAAGCCGTGTCCATCTACATAGTTCAGCCCATTACCACCCAATGTTGATCCAGATGAAGGAAAAAAGAATCAAATGAGGTAAAAGTCATTTTTTCTCATTTAAGGTAAAAAAAATTCCTTCCCAACTCCAATCTGGCAATCGGAATAATCCCCGAATCGGCCACCCTTCTGAGCAATCAGAGACTATAACATTAAATATTGTAATGCTCAAGAAAGGCGTTCAGGCCCTTCTTGGGCTCTTTTATCGAGTTGGCCATCATCACGTTCCCAGGCAGAGAGTTCCATAGTCTCACTGCTCTTACAGTAAAGAACCTCCTTCTATAGTGGAATTCCTGGTGGAGTGATGACTGACAAGGGTTTCCGCCCCCGTACTGATTCCCTGCAGCACCAGGTCCTGGAAAGGCACTACAGATTCATAGAAAAGTGATACAGCGGCAGCAGCTACAGCTGCAATTCCATTCCCCCGGCCTGGGCAGCAGGGAGGCAAAAGGCAACTTACTCTGCTTTTCCCTCACAGTCGGCCCCAGGGACGGACGTGTGAGGCGCCGGCCAGGTGGGATGCATGGCAGAAATGCAGGGCAGCACAGAGGTGACATGCTGCAGTGTACGGAGCTCACACCCGCCGCCCGGGACGGAGGCCTGAGGCAGCGGCAGGGACGGAGGTGTGAGGCGGCGGCTGGGTGGGACACATGACAGAAATGCTGGCCGGGACTGAGGTGAGACGCTGCAATCTGTTGATCCATTTCTGCCGGCTGTGCAGGCTTAGCATGACGGTTACTGTGGTAACATGGCAGCATTTACAGGTAATAATGTAAACCTAAGAAGCACAATAGCGATCATGTTAAGCCAGCACAGCCGGCAGAAATCTATCCACCGCCTGCTAGGACCTTCCTGCCTTTACACTATCAAGAGCTAGAGGTGTGCCAGGGGTCCAATAATATCACAACCTCCTCCTCTGCTCCAACCAGCACTACGCCACTATGTGCCACACAGAAATGAGACAAGCACACACTCTTAGGAAAGCTGGCCAAAAAGAAATCTGTGTTGCCCATAGCAAGCCATCATTTTACTTCAGCAGTATAACAAGTGAAAGCTGAGCTGTGACTGGTTGCTATTGGCAACAAAATTTACAGGAGAAGTCAGTGAGTTTTTGATTTTTTTAACCCCTTCCCGCTGCAGGGCGTAAGTTTACGTCCTGGCAGCCTGGTACTTCCCGCAACAGGGCGTAAACTTACGTCCTGGGGATAGCGCGGGATCACATATGATCCCGCACTATCCCGCAGCGGGAGCCGGTTGTCAGTCACAGCCGGCGCCCCGCTGCAATAGCGAGGGGGCATCGGAGATGCGCCCGCACCGCTGTTAACCCCTTCTCTGCCGCGATCTAAGTAGATCGAGGCAGGGAAAGAGTTCACAGAGGGAGCGCGCTCCCTCTGTGTCTCTGGCCGGCTCCAGCGATACATCGCGAGAGCCCGGCCTGTTGCCAGTGCCTGAGATCGCTGTGTGAGCGATAAGGCATGGCAGGGCAGTAGCCCTGCCATGCCTTATCACAGCGATGGGCAGTACTGCTGTCAAAGTCCCCCAGGGGGACACAAGTGTTGTAAAAAAAAAAAAGAATAAAAAATGAATTAAAAAAAAAAGTAAAAAAAAGTTTAAAAAATACTTTTTTTCATGCTTTTTCTCAGATTAGCATAAAAAAAGGGTAAAAAAATTAAACCCCCCACATATTTGGTATTGTCGCATCCGTAACGACGTGTACAATACGTTGCACATGCTTTTGACTGTGCATGGTAAAAAGTGTTAAAAAAAACGCTAAAAAACTGAGGCAAAATGCTAATTTGTATAATTTTGCCTAACTAAAAACGCAATAAAAGTGATCAAAAAAGCCCTATGTACCCCAAAATGGTACCAATAAAAACTTCAGCTCGTCTCGCGAAAAGTAAGATCTCACAGAGCTCCGTACATCAAAAAATAAAAAAGTTACAGGACTTTAAATGCAGCGATTTAGAAAAAAAAATAAAGATTTCCTAAAAAAGTGTTTTTATTGCAGAAAAGTGGAAAAACCTGAAAAAATTGTAAGAATTTTGGTATCGTTGTAACCGTACCGACCCGCAGAAAAAATGGACTGTCTTAGTTATGCTGCATGATTAACGCTTTAAAAAAAATGTATGCCAGAATTGATGCATTTTCTCTCCCTGCTATCATTAAAAAAAAAAAAAAAAAAGTTTTACAATATAGTCAGATGTACCCAAAAATGACGCCGATAAAAACTACAGTTCGCCACGCAAAAAACAAGCCCTTATATGGCCGCGTCGATGGAAAAATAAAAAATTATGGCTTTTGATAAATGGAGAAAAAAAATCTGCCAAAAATTCTTGCGTCCTTAAGCTCAAAATAGGCCATGTCATCAAGAGGTTAATAACTTCAGTATTACACAGACCTCCTGCACCTCAGATAATATCTTACACAGACAACTTACTCCTTCTCATATACAAATACACTACACAGACAACCTCCTCCTTAAATACCAATATATTAGAAAGACGACCTCCTCCTTAAATACCAATGTATTACAAAGACGACCTCCTCCTCCTCATGTACCAATATATTACACAGATCACCTCCTACTCATATACTAATATAATACACAGACGAGCTCCTCCTTATATACTAATATATTACACAGACAACCTCCTCCTCAAATACCAATATAATACACACATGACCTCTTCCTTATATACTAAAATATTACACAGACGATCTCCTCCTCATGTACTAATATATTACACAGACGACCACCTCCTCATGTGCCAATATATTACACAGATGACCTCCGACTCATATACTAATATAATACACAGACGACCTCCTCCTTATATACTAATATATTACACAGACAACCTCCTCCTCAAATACCAATATAATACACAGACGACCTCCTCCTTATATACTAATATATTACACAGACGACCTCTTCTTCATGTACCAATATATTACACAGATGACCTCCTCCTCATATACTAATATAATACACAGACGACCTCCTAGTCATATACTAATACACAGACGACCTCCATCTCATATACTAATATATTACACAGACGACCTCCTCCTCAAATACCAATATAATACACAGACAACCTCCTCCTTATATACTAATATATTACACAGACGACCTCTTCCTCCTCATATACTAATATATTACAGACAACCTTCTCCTTATATACTAATATATTACACAGACGACCTCCTCATGAACTAATATAATACGCAGACGACCTCCTCCTTATATACTAATATAATACACAGACGACCTCCTCCTTATATACTAATATATCACACGGATGACCTCCTAGTCATATACTAATACACAGACGACCTCCTCCTCAAATATCAATATAGTGCACAGACAACCTCCTCCATATATACAAATATATTACAGACAACCTTTTCCTTATATACTAACATATTACACAGACGACCTCCTCATGTACTTATATAATACGCAGACGACCTCCTCCTCATGTACCAATATAATACACAATATTATGTCTGTATACACAACGGGGCCGAAACCGAAAGGAGCAGCCGGTGGTTTTCAGAACAGACATTTTGCTTGAAGGTGATTTAGGCCCCATTGCCCACTTGTAGAGCCCTTGAGCGCCCAAAACGATAAAGAACCCCCACAAATGACCCTCTTTTGAAAACTTGACCCCTTAACAAAAATTATCTAGGGGTGTGCTGCTTATTTTGAACGCATAGTTTTTGAATGAATCTAAGCAAAGCAAAAGGAAAAAATTACGATGATATATTTTACACACATTCTGAAGATATTTATATACTGTATAGCGCTATAAAGTTAGTTCAATCCGACACATTTATTGAGGTCAGCAGGCCAATTACAATACGAATATGAAAACATTATGGAGATCTGTGCATTCAGGTCCAGTTTTAAGTTGTATTCTCATATTGCAGGTTGTGTAGACATCATAAAATGACACACTGCAACATGTGAATAAACGGTTAGGTTGCATTCACACGTGGGGCATTTTGGTGCGGATCCAGATTGAAATCCGCAGCATATTTTAAGCTGTGAATTTGATATTAACCCACAGCAAAAGCGGTGACAAAATCAACATTATCTGGTGCAGATTGTAACATGGCTCTGCAGCAGATTTCACCCATTCGATTGGAGTGATGAAGTCTGCTGTAGATCCGTATCTAAACCCACACCAATGGTTGGATGCCGATTTTAGTGCGGAATTGGACATGGATTTTGATGTGAATTTTCCGGTACGGTAAAGCCTCCCCAGGGGTGCTTTCCACGCATCACTAATTTGCTGCAGATTTTGTATCCGGTTTTGGTGCAGATCTGAATTCAATTGAGAGGGTGAAATCTGCTGCAGTTCTGCACCAAAATTTGCAACAAAATCTGTAGCAAATGAGTAACTTATGAACGCACCCCAAATCTGCTGGGTGTGAACGCATCTTTACTTCCACCGGCACAACTGAAAATGTAAATATTTCTCATTTTACACATTTTTGGGGCTTTTCTGGTGAAACTAAATGCTTTCATTCATAATCTTTCCAAACTCTTCTAACGAATTTCTTCTATATGCATCAATAAAACCCCATCAGTCTTCAAACTGGAGTTCAATAATCTTTCAAATAGCTCTATTCTGTTTACAGAAGCGCTGCGAACCTGAAACGACATGATTGAAGGCCCAATAGCTCATCAGATGATGACTATTTCATATGACATTCCTGTGGCAGACATGCGGTTGCCAAGTCCAAACTCCTGGTCCAGAATGGTCACTTGGTAACGGTGACAACACACACTGGAAACCCCTGAACAACGTTTTCCATGAATGTGTCACAAATTAGCAGGGCTAAATCTTGAATTTGTTGAAAGAGAACAGTGTCTGAATACTCTGTCCCACTGCGAAATAAGAGACTAAGAAAAGAAATCGTAGATACCTGGAAGACAACCAGCTAGAAGCTTATCAGGAATCCTGGCAGCGCTCCAAGCACCACAGTAACACAGCAAGGACTTCTTTGCTTTTCAGCAAGCACGACCTACGGTATAGGAGGTTTTTTTCATGGCAACGACCACCTCAGCCTTTGGCAACATGACTCATTGACCATAAAAGCCAGACCATGAGTAATAGATGTAAACCCTATTTAAAACTGGCATGATGACAGGGTCCTCCACCCAAACCACTCCATTAAGCTAAAGAAATATTTAAATAAATAGTTCAGACATCAGATAGAATAATCAGGTTAACTAGAACATGTAAGGTACTGAAAACCAGAAGGCTGGTGGAAGGACTGGCCACGTGCTTAAAGGGGTCTGGCATGAGGAAAGGCTTTCTACCTGATATTTTAGCCGGGCTGTATCAATTGTGATCATACATATATCAAATGAAGGACGCCCAGAACACTAACACTACTTCCATCTCCATGAGAACCAAAGGCATTCTATAGTGAGAAACTACACAACACAATCAAACATTTTTGCTAATTTTGCTAGAAAATTTCAATTATTTTTTTAAAACGTTCCAAATATCCACTAACATCTTCGACATAGTAATCGGACTTGGAAAGTACAAATGTTCTAATACTTTGCTTTATGAAGAGATCGTGGAGCCAATAGTAATCACTCAAGCAAATATGACCTTAAAAATATAATCTGAAGAGCGGTATAATGTAAAGCACATATTCCTATTATCCTTTATAACGCATCCCATGTGGTTAATAACTAATCAGTCGCAGTGGATGTTCACCTTAGTGAACATTTCCTAATCTATTAGAGAATTTCAAAGCAGAAATTCAGGAACAAAATTCAAAAACTGGAATTCTGTAATAGTTTTTTTTTTTTTTAATGTACAACCAGTATTGCTCCAATAACACAGCCGGACAGTCGGGGAAGTCAAGGGGTGAGAGCAGTCACTTTGTAGCATATTCCATGCATTTCCATACTAGTACAACGTAGACAAAGACATGAGCCCCGAGTATCAGTAAAACACTTTTTCCCCCATTTTTTAGGGGGGCGAAAATTAAAAACAGCAGTTTCGCCATTGCATTTTACAATGGTATTTGGCTGTTTACAGTGCAGTGACATGTTACTTTAAATCTATTCTACGGCATTTCAGAACTTTTCATGAAAAAAAAAGTAAATTTTCTGTCAAAAATGGCTTGATGAGTACTTTTATTTATGGAATAGGTTGTAGCTTTAATTACCATAATTTAGAGGTATATATATATAAAATTTATTTACTAATTGTATATTTTTGGAGAGGAAACAAAAAAACAAAAAAAACCTGCAAATCTGCACATTGTTCTTTGCTTTTACACAATTCATCATGGGTTATAACTTACCCTCAAGCCCTTAGAATAAAGTTATTTTTTAGACCCATAGTTAATATGGTAGCCATGGTTTCTCTGATCCTAGTCATTACATAGGGAGCCAGGCTATGCCCATATGATCATCATAATTTATATAAGGCAAAGTGCCTTAGCACAAGGTATTCCATAATGGATATGTATGTCAGTTTGCATTAAACCTCGTTACTGACAAATCTGTTCTTCCAAAGAAAGACTAGTTAGTGTGAACCACGCTTTGATGCAGCTTTCAGAAGACATGCTATAAAACACATGACTTGTCCCTGCAGACTGCAGCTTATTCCCACCTAAAGCCTAGCCTGGTCTATGAACATCTACACCAAGCTGCCCTTTCTCCTCATTGATTGGCCTGTGTCTTCCCACCTGAAGCAACTCTCCGCATAGGCCCATCAAACCAAGTAGATCCTCCCCACTGCATCAGGCCATGGTCCAACTCTTGCCGCTATCCTCTGGCCGGGAAGTGGCCACCAGCTGACTGCTTCCCCATAGCCTCTGCCATGTGCTGTGGGAGAGCAGAGTTGTCCCACCTCTCCATCTACTGCATGGCCTGCGGGCCTCAACTATAGAGTATACAGCAATTAGTCCTGAGCTGTTGCACATCAGGCATGATCTCTGTGCATCAAGCACCCGATCACTATCTGCTCCAGCAAGAGAGTCAATATCCTTAGAGACCTACTGAAGCCTTAGATGGGCCACCAGTCTATACCCTGCTAGACACGTTATTGTTGTGTCTGTTCTAGCAGCCTCAGTTTTTGGGGTCTTCCTAGGAAGATACCACAATATTTAACAGACCTATATTTAATGTGACCAGCCCTAATTTTTAAGGCCGCACTCGCGGTGTGAATTAAAGCTGAATCTCTTCTCATATCCTGGGGGTGCCGAGGAGCAGCAGAACATACTGGACACATTGGTGAACGGTCACACGGAGACGTTCCTTAAACCCGCAGCCATTAGACACTAGTGAAATATAATGTATTTATCGCTCTGGAAGATGCACTTCCCCCCCCCCTCCCCCCCCAAAGTGGGGGGGGAAAGTCAGTACGTCTTAGAGAGCGAATGTGCCGTTTGTCCGCACGATCACAAGTTTACCATGCGATCAATCAGCCGAAGAAACTGGCGATCAGTTAGGAGAGCAGTTCTCTCTCCTTTGTACTGCTGCCCATACGTACCGCTGTCTGGTGGTGAGCGCCGACAGGACTTGCTGTTACTTCCCTGCCTCCACCAATCAGCTTAACCCTTTCCTCCTATGAAGGAAAGTGCTGACAGTCCTTTCATTATTGCATTACAAAGCTACCTTAGTCTCCTGCTACACCCAATTTTACAAAGATGTCAAAGCAGTAAAGGCTGGCATATAAAATCCGTTTTAGACTGGAGGTAGTGAAATACGCAAGAACATGGAAACACGACAGCTGAGAGACATTGTGGGCCACCAACTGAAAAAATAATATGGGAATGGAGGAAACAGGAGGATGAGCTTCAGAAACCAAATAAAGGTAAATACACTTTATGTGGGCATGCTGCAAAATGGCCAGAGATAGACGTGGAAATGAGAGAGTGGATCACACGTCCCAGGAACAACGGATTTTCAGTCTCTACGAAAATGATCATCTTTGAAGCCAAGCGTCTTGCTGCAGAGAAAGGCATTGAGGACTTCGCTGGATCCGCATCGTGGTGCTACAGGTTCATGCTTGTCACGTGCACCAAAAATTGGGGTTTCCTGATGACTAGAGGTGTATTGTTGGAAGATAAAAATCTCTGCTCATCCAGTAATTACAGTAATAATGGTTCTTAATGCTGCTGTTGACTGTTGTTCACACTTACATATTATTCTGTTATATTATTAAATATTTTAGCCCACTTTTTGGTTCAAAATATGTTTTTCCTCCTCTAAAACCTAGGTGCGTCTTATCAGATGAAAAATCCGGTAGTTTATACTTTATATGTCAGCTACCATCTTTTGCGAACTCCTACACTATTCTTTCTTATGCTGTGAGAGACTAAAAAGAAATCTACAATATCTGCTGAAGTGGGAGGTGGATCAGTGTGCAATCTCCTTCCGATGGTGTCGATCTGCTCAACCTCCCCAACATCCCAGTGAAAATTAAAAAGTGGGTGTAGGCACAACCTTCTCTAAGAGAAGCACAAGACGTTGGGTTATTCAGCTCAACTCCTCTGTTTTATGTACAACAGCATACATAAATGCATTTCAGGGCTGCAGCGCCCCTTCCTCAGTATTTGTTGGGGAAACACATCCATGGACTCTGATTTGAGACAGACATCAAGGCACTGAGTCCCTGATGTGTATCTCTAACAAATACTGAGGAAGGGGTGCTGCAGCCCTGAAATGCGTCCGTGTTTAAAGGTTTAAACAACATAGAGGAGTTGACCTAAATAACTCTACGCCTTGTGCTTCTCTTTAACCCGTTTAGGACCAGCCGCCGTAAATTTACGGCGGCGGGTCCTGGGCTTAGACCACCGCCGATAGTAAAATTACAGCGGTGCTTTAAAGAGGTTGTCTCGTGAAATCAAGTGGGGTTATACACTTCTGTATGGCCATATTAATGCACTTTGTAATGTACATCGTGCATTAAATATGAGCCATACAGAAGTTATTCACTTACCTTCCCTGCGCTGGCGTCCCCGTCTCCATGGCTCCGCCTAGCTTCAGCGTCTAATCGCCCGATTAGACGCGCTTGCGCAGAAGGGTCTTCTGCCTCCGGGTCTGTCCGGCAGCAGCGTCGTTCTGGCTCCGCCCGCTTCTACGCGTCATCGTGTAGCTCCACCCCGTCACGTGTGCCGATTCCAGCCTCCTGATTGAATAACTTCTGTATGGCTCATATTTAATGCACGATGTATATTACAAAGTGCATTAATATGGCCATACAGAAGTGCTTAACCCCACTTGCTTTCGCGAGACAACCCCTTTAAACCCCGATGCAGGGGTTAAAAAAGAAAACAGGATAGTGCTTACCTGAATCCCCGCGCTCCGGTGACTTCTTACTTACCTGGTGAAGATGGCCGCCGGGATCTTCTCCCTCGGTGGACCGCAGGTCTTCTGTGCGGTCCATTGCCGATTCCAGCCTCCTGATTGGCTGGAATCGGCACGTGACGGGGCGGAGCTACAAGGAGCCGCTCTCCGGCACGAGCGGCACCATTCAGAAAAGAAGAAGACAGGACTGCGCAAGCGCGTCTAATCCGGCGATTAGACGCTGAAAATTAGACGGCACCATGGAGACGAGGACGCTAGCAACGGAGCAGGTAAGTGAATAACTTCTGATAACTTCTGTATGGCTCATAATTAATGCACAATGTACATTACAAAGTGCATTAATATGGCCATACAGAAGTGTATAACCCCACTTGCTTTCGCGGGACAACCCCTTTAAGTCTCCTGCTCTGCAATCAGTCAGAGTCAGGAACAGGTTATCAGCTGTTAGTGACAGCTGATAACCCGGAGCAGAAGGCAGGAGGGGTTTTTTAACCCTTCCTGCCTTCTGCTTCCCCGATATACAGTGCTCAATGAGCACTGTATGGGGAAGTGAAAGTAACATGTACTTTCACTACGGGAGCCTCGGGGGGTCATGTGACCTCCTGGGATTCCCTACTACTGCAGAGCTGGAGGGTCAAACTAGTCCCTGGCAGCTCTGCAAGTGACTAATGACACTACAGGGGTTGCTTTACCCTGTAACTAGGGCTCCTGTGGATGCCCTAGCTAGAGTGGGAAAGTGTCAAAGAAAAAAAACAAAACACGTGAATGTCCCCCAGAGGTCTTACATGACGTCATGGGGAACATAGATAGTAAAAAACACAATTACATACATACGTAAAACAAAATAACAGAATAAAACAACAATACATACATAAGAAAGAGAATAACACAAAGCAGACGCCAACAAAAACCGTCGCCGTATGCGCCCTGTAAACCAAAACCATACATACTATATATCAAAATGTCCAAAATAAATAGAGGAACCTATTCCCATACTTTATTTTAGTGTAAATATAAAAATAATTTTTTAAAAATTGTAAATGTTTAAAAAAAATCATTTTTTTAGCTTTTTACCCCCAATAAAACTAAAAAACGGGAAAAAAAGTCAGTGAAAAAAATATAAAAAAATAGTCCTATATGTCACGGAAAAAAACGCTGCAAAAATAATTTTGGTAGCTAAAGGAAAAAAAATAAAGCAGTAAAACAGCCACATGGGTAAAATCCCTAAAAGGTGTCGGGTCCTTAAGGTACAAAACAGCCTGTTGTTGCTTCATCCCCCTCCTACTCCTTCACCACAGTAAGGGCAAGGAGCTACTACGCCATTTAGTTCCTGTCTACTAGTCCTGAACCTCACTATCTTGATAAAAGACAAGCTAAGCCTTTGCACAGTCTGTGAACCAAAGTCACTAAAGTGTCAAAAAAAAACAACAAAAAAACCTTTTTCTATTTAAAATATACTAAAAATGTTCCTTTAGTTGTGTTTACAAATATTTTGGGGGCTGTGCTTTTAGGTTCCACTGGAAGGTCTTCACATGAGTCTCTTTACACTTTATGGAGCAGTGCTATTTTCTATAAACCCCCGTTGATTACTTACGGACCCGATGGTCCTTTCTTGCCTTCGCCTTTTAGTGTTTTAACCCCTTAGTGACAAAGCCTGTTTGCGCCTTAGTGACGGAGCCAAATTTTGGAAATCTGACATGCGTCGTTCAATGTAGCATAACTCCGTAAAGGCTTTACATATCCAAGTGATTCTGACATTGTTTTTTCGCCACATGTTGTACTTCATTTTGGTTGTAAAAAGAGACCAATATTGGAAAAATTTTGAAAAAATTGTAATTTCTTCAAATTTTCAACTGCAATATCTCAAATATGTCCAAACATACTGTACAAATTTTTGATAAGATATATATTTCCATCTGTTTACTTTATTCTGAATGCACACTTGAAAAACTTTTGTGTTTTTTTAACCATTTATAGGACGTACAAATTTAACATTACTTTTCAGTATTTTGAGGAACACTTTGTTTTCCTGCACCAAGCCAAGTTTGCAAAGGCTCATGAGTGTCAGAATAATAGATACCCCCCCAAATGACCCCATTTAAAAAACTACACCCCTTAGTGTATTCACTGAGGGGTGTCATGAGTATTTTGACCCTACCAGTTTTTTTCAGGAATTAATTCAATTTAGAGGAGAAAAAATAAAATTTCATAGTTTTGCAAATATGTCATTTTAAAGACATATTTTTTTCCTATATTGCCCATGAAAATGAGGATTTACACCCCAAAATGAATACCCCCGTTTCTCCCGTGTTCAGAAACATACCCATTGTGGCCCTAATCTTATGTCTGGATGCACAACAGGACCCAAAATAAAAGGAGTAGTCGGTGTCTTTCAGAACATAAATTTTGCTTGAAGGCGTTTTAGACCCATAGCACTTTTGTAGAGCTCTTGAGCGGCCAAAACCAAAGAGAACCCCCACAAGTGACCCCATTTTGAAAACTAGACCCCTTAACGAATTTATCTAGGGGTGTGCTGCCCATTTTGACCCCACAGTTTTTGAATGAATTCAAGCAAAGCAAAAGGAAAAAAATGTGATTTTCGTGTTTTTGGCAATTCTGTCGTTTTAAAAACTGCTTTTTTGGTACAGCACACACATGAATGAAGATTTGCACCCCAAAATGGATACCCCTGTTTGTCCCATGCTCAGAAACATACCCATTGTGGCCCTAATCTTTTGTCTGGATGCACAACGGGGCCCAAAATGAAAGAAGTAGTCGGTGGCTTTCAGAACAGAAATTTAGCATGAAGGTGATTTAGGCCCCATTGCCCACTTGTAGAGCCCTTGAGCGGCCAAAACGACAGAGAACCCCAACAAATGACCCCATTTTGAAAACTAGACCCTTAACGAATTAATCTAGGGGTGTACTGTGTATTTTTACCCTACAATTTTTGAATAAATCTAAGCAAAGCAGTAGGAAAAAAATTACAATTTTCATTTTTTTGGCATTTGTATCAATTTAAAAGCAGTTTTTTTGTACAGCGCACATAGGAATGAAGACTTTCACCCCAAAATGGATACCCGTTTGTCCCGTGTTCAGAACCATACCCCTTGTGGCCCTAATCTACTTAAAGGACACATGGCTAGGCCTATAATGGAAGGAGCACCCGTTGGATTTCAGGGTACAACGGAATAAATTCCAGGCCCCATTGCCCACTTATAGAGCCATTGAGTGTCTAAAACGATAAAGAACCCCCACAAATGACCCCATTTTAAAAACTGGACCCCTTAATGAATTCATCTAGGGGTGTACTGCGTATTTTGACCCCACAGTTTTTGAATAAATCTAAGCAAAGCAGAAGGAAAAAATTACGTTTTTCATTTTTTGGGCAATTTTGTCAATTTAAAAACTGTTTTTTTTGTACAGTTTACATAGGAATGAAGACCTTCACCCCAAAATGGATACCCCCTTTTGTCCCGTGTTCAAAAACATACCCATTGTGGCCCTAATCTACTTATAGGACACATGGTTAGGCCTGTAATGCAGGGAACACCCGTTGGATTTCAGGGCAGAACTGAATAAATCCCAGGCCCCATTGTTCATTTGTACGGAATAAAAATTGACTCCCTAAAAATCCCCCGCCCCTCCCCCAAACACTCCGCGCCCTTTTCGGCGTTCCCCAAATCTTAGATAAAAGTAATAATGTGAACTGTGTGGTATTTCCGAAGACAGGGGTAATTACGGAGGCTGGTTGGGATGGGTACATGGGGGAATAAAACCGTGTATCCCGCCTCCTCTCATGCTTTTTGGGGGTCATTTCTTGACCTCAGTGGTGGGTATAGGGTGTAAAAAGTGGCGCTCTGTGAGTCTCCGTAAGCTTGATGAGGTGCGGCGGTCTCGCACAGAAGACGCTCAACAAGCTGCTCCTGGAACTGCAGGAAGGCGAGCGTTCCCGGGGCTTCTTGTAAATTGCGTATTACAGGTAGCGGTCTGAATAACGCCGGACTCACACGGCCGTAGGTGGAATCCGCTTGCGGAGGCCCACAGCGGATCCCAGCTGTGAGCCCGGCTGTGTCCCTGCGTACAGCCGCCTATTGTACTGCGCATAACTGCCTACTCACACGGGCGGTCATTCGCAGTACTTTTTTAAAATTTGTATTTCCCGCACAGTCGCTTAGCGATGACGCGGGTACCCGCAGCCCGTATACAATGTAGTTGCGTATGGGCTGCGGGTATATCCATGACCATGGAGCACAATGGGCTCTATGTTGCGGATATCCGCGGTAAAATAGAACCTGCTGCGTTCTCTTTTCTGCGAGTGGATTACGCAATTCCGACCTGCTAATGTGAGCGGAATTGTGTACTCCAATAAGCTTCATCTGCGTATTACCGCGGATCAGACGCATGCGGAATCCATAATTCCTATCCGGTCATGTGAGACCGGCCTAAGGTAGATCGCTACCTTTTTTTCACGTGACCGGGGACCGCTCAATGAGGCCACCCGTCAATGCTCCAGGCTCTCGGCGACCGTTGGTCGCTGGGAGCAAGGAGATTTTAGATTTCCTGTGCTCCCCGACTCCTGCGCATGTGTCCGGTGTTCTGCCGGCAGTCGCATGTGCAGAATCCGGGTAAGTTCACGGAGGAAGATCGCGTCGGTGTGCAAATACGGACGCCTCCGGTAAAAAGTTTCATCTCCTCTCACCGATCGCATCGGTGAGGGGAGATGAAGCTTCACCTTTTTTTTACTTTTACGTGATCACCATTATCCATTGGATAACGGCGAACACGTGACGAGGAACCGCTCACCGCGGCCCCCATGAAATCTCCAGGCTCTCGGCTAAGTTTTGTAGCCAGGAGCAGGGAGATTTTAAATTATCCTGGCAATCCACGGCTTTTGCGCATGCGTCCGCCATTTTGGTGACGGGCGCGTGCGCAGAAGCTGGGGTAAGGTCCACGGATAAATCTGCGGGCCTTAGGTACGTCATTTCATCCTCCCTCACGGATATGATCCGTGGGGGGAGATGAAACGCAAGCTTTTTAAACTTTTTTAAAACTTTTTAAAACTTTTTTTTTTTACTTTTACACTTTTTTTTTTACTTTACATGATCACTGTCATCCATTGGATGACAGCGATCATGTCCCCAGTGACATCCCTCTGCTCTTGGCTACACATGGCAGCCAAGAGCAGAGGGATTTTAAATTTCCCGGGGCTCGAGCCTGTCTGTGCACGCGCCCGATGTCAATCATCGGGTGCGCATGTGCAGACGGGGATTCGGGTCCTGGGACATCGGGGAGGACTTAGGTGAGTATTTTCACCTCCCCTCATGGATCCGATCCATGAGAGGAGGTGAAACTGACTTTTTTTTTTTTTTTTTTTTAACTTTTTCGCGATCGCCGCTATCCAATGGTTAGCAGCGATCGCGGTCCCCGGTAACACCTCCTGGTTACCGGCTACCAGGAGATTTCAAATTTGCCGGAGGCTCCCGGGCTTCTGCGCATGCGCCTGACGTCATCGCCTGGCGCGCATGCGCAGAAGACCGCCGGCGGGTCCGGGAGGACCCGATCTCCGGGGGACACCGCCGATCCATCAGGGCAGCTGAATATCTAACTTTTTAGGCACTTTTCTTAACTTTTTTGCGATCGGCGCTATCCATTGGATAACGCCGATCGCAATACCGGGGGGGACTGCCCGCATCCTGGGATGACAGCTCCATGCTGTCGACTACCTGCGGGCACTGACAGCATGAAGCCGTCACGTCCTCAGGCCAGTGGGCATTAATCCAAAGAGGATGCATAAAACTACGTCCTCTAGGATTAAAGCCCACTTACTGAGGACGTAGTTTCCCGATGGGGCAGTCGTTAAGGGGTTAAAGTGATTGGTCTTTATACTTCTTTTCCTCTAACAAACTGAAACTGGATTCTATTTGAGAATTGAACTTTATCTGCCACACATATTTGTTTGCTGCAGTCTGCTTTAACTAACATAGCATTATTGTCTACTGGCCCATGATGGTCATTTATTGTCCCTATGAGTCTTTACCTTAACCTTATCAACATGCTGTGGCATGATCTGAAGAGGATTGTGAATGCAAAGCATCCCAGAAATAGTGATGAAGTCAAAAACATTTGCTGGGAGAAATGGTTTAAAATTGCTCTTGAACGCCTATTTGTAGCTACAGGAAATGGATATTGGTATTGATTGCTGCAAAAAAGGTATTTAAAAAGGTTATTAAATTCAAGGGTTCACTTACTTTTTTCCCTGCACTATGGATGTTTATTCGATGTGCTCAATAAAGTACATGAACCGTTATAATGATGGGTCTATAATTGTGACTTAATAAGACCACGTTTTATTAGGAATTAATGCAGAAAGTAACTCCAAAGGTTTCACTTAGTTTTTTTTGCAACTGTACACAAACTGTGTATTTATGTTATTTTTACTGGCCCAAAGCGTATCTAGGGACGGACCCCGGTGTCATAGATAAACGCCTCTCACAATAGCTAAAGGCATCTAAACTAATTCTCAATTATACGGTAGATTAAAGTTGGATCCATTTCTTTTATGAAAAGCCCCGTATATTTCACAGCCAGATGCGCCCACTCCAGAACTATTCCTTGTCGCCAGCTGGATTTGTCACCGACGTCTGACATTTATATAGTGAAAATAGAACCTGTCGACTTTCAGGGGATCAGATGGAATGGCTTACTTCACTCTGCATAGTTTCAGCAGCCGCTGCCTCGGGAGACGTTCAGCTAGTGTGCGCTACCTTCAACCCTCTGCTAGCTACTGTTGGTCGGAGGCCTTCATGTACTCTTGGACAATACCACATCTTTTTAATGTGATAGGAAAATCTACCTTCCATAGTTAAACAGATGTTGCAGAATGCAGCAGCCAAACATTCATGAGGTATGACCACGGCTGGACGCCGCAGCACTGCTGGACGCCGAATGGTGATAAACAGCTTCAATATTTATAGTATTTAAATCTGTATGCAATTAAAATTAATTTAGAGAGGAGAGAAGGTGCATCCTAGATTCCGGGGTGCTGATTCTTCGGTAAGTTTCAATTTCTTGTAGATTAAGAGTACTGGCAGAAAAGAGATTTTCTTACATTTATTTTTTACTGACTATAAAACCAGGAGCTCTGCAGCCACACGGAAGGGATCCACAGGGCTAGAGAAAGCAGCTGAAGTGATTGACAATGCGCTCCAGATTTTGAAAAATGGCAATAAGATTTTTCAGTCATGTCGCCATTTGCAACGATCTTCGCTGTTGAGAAGCTGTAATTACGGTTCAAAAGTATTTTATTAAAGAAATGAAATACACAATGAGAAATGGTTTTACATTCATAATATGTTTTACAGGAAGCTGTAATTAAAAGACCAATCTCCTCTGTATCTAATAAACAAGCCTCCAGGGAGCAATATTATAGTAGTTATATTCTTCTACATAGGGGGCAGTATTATAATAGTTATATTCTTGTACATAGGGGGCAGTATTATAGTAGTTATATTGTTGTATATGGGGTAGTATTATAGTAGCTATATTCTTGTATATAGCAGGTAGTATTATACTAGTTATATTCTTGTACATAGGGGGCAGTATTATACTAGTTATATTCTTGTACATAAGGGGCAGTATTATAGTAGTTATATTCTTGTACATAGGGGGCAGTATTATACTAGTTATATTCTTGTACATAAGGGGCAGTATTATAGTAGTTATATTCTTGTACATAGGGGCCAGTATTATAGTAGTTATATTCTTGTACATAAGGGGCAGTATTATAGTAGTTATATTCTTGTACATAGGGGGCAGTATTATACTAGTTATATTCTTGTACATAAGGGACAGTATTATAGTAGTTATATTCTTGTACATAGGGGCCAGTATTATAGTAGTTATATTCTTGTACATAAGGGGCAGTATTATAGTAGTTATATTCTTGTACATAAAGGGCAGTATTATAGTAGTTATATTCTTGTACATGGTAGGCAATATTATAGTAGTTATATTCTTGTACATAGGGGGCAGTATTATAGTAGTTATATTCTTGTACATAGGAGGGAGTATTATACTAGTTATATTCTTGTACATAGGGGGCAGTATTATAGTAGTTATATTCTTGTACATGGTAGGCAGTATTATAGTAGTTATATTCTTGTACATAGGGGGGAGTATTATAGTAGTTATATTCTTGTACATAGGAGGGAGTATTATAGTAGTTATATTCTTGTACATAGAAGGCAGTATTATAGTAGTTATATTCTTGTACATAGGGGGCAGTATTATAGTAGTTATATTCTTGTACATAGGGGGCAGTATTATAGTAGTTATATTCTTGTACATAGGAAGCAGTATTATACTAGTTATATTCTTGTACATAGGGGGCAGTATTATACTAGTTATATTCTTGTACATAAGGGGCAGTATTATAGTAGTTATATTCTTGTACATAGGGGCCAGTATTATAGTAGTTATATTCTTGTACATAAGGGGCAGTATTATAGTAGTTATATTCTTGTACATAAAGGGCAGTATTATAGTAGTTATTTTCTTGTACATAGAGGGCAGTATTATGGTAGTTATATTCTTGTACATAGGGGGCAGTGTTATGGTAGATACATTCTTGTACATAGGGGGCAGTGTTATAGTAGTTATATTCTTGTACATAGGAGAAGTATTATAGTAGTTATATTCTTGTACATAGGGGGCAGTATTATGGTAGTTATATTCTTGTACATGGTAGGCAGTATTATACTAGTTATATTCTTGTACATAGGGGGCAGTATTATACTAGTTATATTTTTGTACATAAGGGGCAGTATTATAGTAGTTATATTTTTGTACATAGGGGCCAGTATTATAGTAGTTATATTCTTGTACATAAGGGGCAGTATTATAGTAGTTATATTCTTGTACATAAAGGGCAGTATTATAGTAGTTATATTCTTGTACATAGAGGGCAGTATTATGGTAGTTATATTCTTGTACATAGGGGGCAGTGTTATGGTAGATACATTCTTGTACATAGGGGGCAGTATTATAGTAGTTATATTCTTGTACATAGAGGGCAGTATTATAGTAGTTATATTCTTGTACATAGAGGGCAGTATTATGGTAGTTATATTCTTGTACATAGGGGGCAGTGTTATGGTAGATACATTCTTGTACATAGGGGGCAGTGTTATAGTAGTTATATTCTTGTACATAGGAGAAGTATTATAGTAGTTATATTCTTGTACATAGGGGGCAGTATTATACTAGTTATATTCTTGTACATAAGGGGCAGTATTATAGTAGTTATATTCTTGTACATAGGGGGCAGTATTATACTAGTTATATTCTTGTACATAAGGGGCAGTATTATAGTAGTTATATTCTTGTACATAGGGGCCAGTATTATAGTAGTTATATTCTTGTACATAAGGGGCAGTATTATAGTAGTTATATTCTTGTACATAAAGGGCAGTATTATAGTAGTTATTTTCTTGTACATAGAGGGCAGTATTATGGTAGTTATATTCTTGTACATAGGGGGCAGTGTTATGGTAGATACATTCTTGTACATAGGGGGCAGTGTTATAGTAGTTATATTCTTGTACATAGGAGAAGTATTATAGTAGTTATATTCTTGTACATAGGGGCAGTATTATGGTAGTTATATTCTTGTACATGGTAGGCAGTATTATACTAGTTATATTCTTGTACATAGGGGGCAGTATTATACTAGTTATATTTTTGTACATAAGGGGCAGTATTATAGTAGTTATATTTTTGTACATAGGGGCCAGTATTATAGTAGTTATATTCTTGTACATAAGGGGCAGTATTATAGTAGTTATATTCTTGTACATAAAGGGCAGTATTATAGTAGTTATATTCTTGTACATAGAGGGCAGTATTATGGTAGTTATATTCTTGTACATAGGGGGCAGTGTTATGGTAGATACATTCTTGTACATAGGGGGCAGTATTATAGTAGTTATATTCTTGTACATAGAGGGCAGTATTATGGTAGTTATATTCTTGTACATAGGGGGCAGTGTTATGGTAGATACATTCTTGTACATAGGGGGCAGTGTTATAGTAGTTATATTCTTGTACATAGGAGAAGTATTATAGTAGTTATATTCTTGTACATAGGGGGCAGTATTATGGTAGTTATATTCTTGTACATAGGGGGCAGTGTTATGGTAGATACATTCTTGTACATAGGGGGCAGTGTTATAGTAGTTATATTCTTGTACATAGGAGAAGTATTATAGTAGTTATATTCTTGTACATAGGGGGCAGTATTATACTAGTTATATTCTTGTACATAAGGGGCAGTATTATAGTAGTTATATTCTTGTACATAGGGGCCAGTATTATAGTAGTTATATTCTTGTACATAAGGGGCAGTATTATAGTAGTTATATTCTTGTACATAAAGGGCAGTATTATAGTAGTTATATTCTTGTACATAGAGGGCAGTATTATGGTAGTTATATTCTTGTACATAGGGGGCAGTGTTATGGTAGATACATTCTTGTACATAGGGGGCAGTGTATATAGTAGTTATATTCTTGTACATAGGAGAAGTATTATAGTAGTTATATTCTTGTACATAGAGGGCAGTATTATGGTAGATACATTCTTGTACATAGGGGGCAGTGTTATAGTAGTTATATTCTTGTACATAGGAGAAGTATTATAGTAGTTATATTCTTGTACATAGGGGGCAGTATTATGGTAGTTATATTCTTGTACATGGTAGGCAGTATTATAGTAGTTATATTCTTGTACATAGGGGGCAGTATTATACTAGTTATATTGTTGTACATTGTACATAGGAGGCAGTATTATAGTAGTTATATTCTTGTACATAGAGGGCAGTATTATAGTAGTTATATTCTTGTACATAGGGAGCAGTATTATAGTAGTTATATTCTTGTACATGGTAGGCAATATTATAGTAGTTATATTCTTGTACATGGTAGGCAATATTATAGTAGTTATATTCTTGTACATGGTAGGCAGTATTATAGTAGTTATATTCTTGTACATAGGAGGGAGTATTATAGTAGTTATATTCTTGTACATAGGAGGCAGTATTATAGTAGCTATATTTTTGTATATAGCAGGTAGTATTATACTAGTTATATTCTTGTACATAGGGGCAGTATTATAGTAGTTATATTCTTGTACATAGGAGGCAGTATTATAGTGGTTATATTCTTGTACATAGGGGGCAGTATTATAGTAGTTATATTCTTGTACATAGGGGGCAGTAGTATAGTAGTTAAATTCTTGTACATAGTGGGTAGTGTTATACTAGTTATATTTTTGCACCTAGGAGGCAGTATTATAGTAGTTATATTCTTGTACATAGGGAGCAGTATTATAGTAGTTATATTCTTGCACATAGGGGGCAGTATTATAGTAGCTATATTCTTGTACATGGTAGGCAGTATTACAGTAGTTATATTCTTGTACATAGGGGGCAGTATTGTAGTAGTTATATTCTTGTACATAGTAGGCAGTATTATAGTAGCTATATTCTTCTATATAGCAGGTAGTATTATACTAGTTATATTCTTGTACATAGGGGGCAGTATTATAGTAGTTATATTCTTGTACATAGGAAGCAGTATTATAGTAGTTATATTCTTATACATAGGGAGCAGTATTATAGTAGTTATATTCTTGTACATAGGTGGCAGTATTATAGTAGTTATATTCTTGTACATGGTAGGCAATATTATAGTAGTTATATTCTTGTACATAGGGGGCAGTATTATAGTAGTTATATTCTTGTACATAGGAGGGAGTATTATACTAGTTATATTCTTGTACATAGGGGGCAGTATTATAGTAGTTATATTCTTGTACATGGTAGGCAGTATTATAGTAGCTATATTCTTGTACATAGGAGGGAGTATTATAGTAGTTATATTCTTGTACATAGGAGGGAGTATTATAGTAGTTATATTCTTGTACATAGGAGGGAGTATTATAGTAGTTATATTCTTGTACATAGAAGGCAGTATTATAGTAGTTATATTCTTGTACATAGGGAGCAGTATTATAGTAGTTATATTCTTGTACATAGGGGGCAGTATTATAGTAGTTATATTCTTGTACTTAGGGAGCTGTATTATAGTAGTTATATTCTTCTACATAGGGAGCAGTATTATAGTAGTTATATTCTTGTACATAGGGGGCAGTATTATAGTAGTTATATTCTTGTACATAGGGGGCAGTATTATAGTAGTTATATTCTTGTACATAGGGGGCAGTATTATAGTAGTTACATTCTTGTACATAGGGGGCAGTATTATAGTAGTTATATTCTTGTACACAGAGATCAGTATTATAGTAGTTATATTCTTGTACATAGGGAGCAATATTACAGTCTACTATAACCTAGCTGTAACTACTATCAGTTGTAAGAAGCAGAAAAGTATAAATCCACTGTTGAATCCCGCAGCAGAATCCAGCCGTGCCCGCGGACATGGAGAGGAAAAGACAGTTTCTTCCCTTTCTGGATCCAGCGCAGGTCTCCCCTGAGCCGGTCAGATCTCCTTTCTTCAGTACGACGGACACGTCCGGGGGCGGCGGCCGATGCACCCGCCGCATGCGCAGTCCTTCCTCTCGGGTTTTGAATCTTCTGCTTTCCCGTGGATCGGCAGCACAGCCACAGTGACAGCTGCAGGTGTGCTGCGCATCGAACGGCTTCCATTGACTTCAATAGAAGCTGTCCCGCCAGGATCCGCAGGAAAATGGAACATGCTACGACTACTTTCTGCATGCCGGAAAAAAAATTAAAATCACATCTGCATGCTTTAATTTGCCGTGCGGATGCTAATGCATCCATATGGGTGGCAAGAGGTGCGGATCTCCTCCGCAGGAGACACATGCGGACTTTATAATTAGAATCCGCCCATGGCCATTGGTCCGAAGTCATTTACTATAACATTTTTTATATACGTAGTTAAATTGCTGACTACAGGTTTTATTTGGCTCCTTCATTTTTCACTTTAGGAGTCAATGGCTCCTATGAAACCTCTTTTATAAAGTCTAAAACACTAATCCATATGCAAAAATATGATCTGAAATCCTGTAAGTGAGCACATTCTGTAAATATTGCTCTGTAACAAGTAGCTGGACTAGAATGCTTTAAGGACCAATAATGTTTCCAACTAGATTTTTGGAACCTAGATTGGGATGGTGGCCACATAACCCACAATGTGCTCATTTTTGTGATCTTTCCAAAACAACCATAAAAAACAAGTTCTATTGGCTGTATAGCTCCTCTTATTCAGCACATTATTCCCTTTATGTTCGTATTCTTACATCTGTCAAGGAACATCTGTTTAATAACCCTTGGAAGAGATGCCATGTCTGTAATGACATATTAGGATACCAACTGCTTAAGGCCACCGGACCGTCACACCTTGCTGGACATCCTCTTCCAAGACCATGGGTACTTGCATCTTTTGCGGCTCTAAGAACTTTCAGGTTTTCTTCCACAAGGCGTTTGATAAGTTTAAGGTCAGGGATCTGTACGGGCCGCTCACATTCCTTCACACCAAACTCATCAGCCCCTGTATGGACCTCACTTTGTGCACACAGGCACAGTCCAGCTGAGACGGAGAAGGACTTTACACAGACTGTTGCCATAACCCATAATGCATACTATAATTGTAAACCCTGAACAACAGCCACATAACATGATTGCTCCTCAGCCTTTCTCCTTAGGCTGGGCTCACATGGCTGCAAGCATAAAACATTGTGTAGGTCATGCAGCGTTTTACGGCTGTGGAGCCGGCGGTGGCCCAGCGTACCGCCGCATATGGCAGCGTATCTCATGCACGCTGCCATGCGGTCAATCTGGGGTTTTTAGTTTATATTTCCCACTCCACTGGGCTTTGGCAGATATTTACGCAGCAGAAAAAAAACAAAAAAACATGCTGCGTTCCTTTTTGCATTCGCGTATTATACAATCCTGACACGCTAATGTGAGCAGAACTGCGTAAGGCAATGCAATTGATTGCCTGCGAGTTACCGCACATCACACGGGCATAAAGAACATGCGTAATACATTGGAATCATACGCTCGTGTGAGCCCAGCCTTAGACTAAGAACTACGCATTCAGCTTGGTACACACAGAGCAAAGCCTGTGATAACTTTCTGCAACACCTTATCTTATATTAAACCCCTGAAAAGCTATTTTATTTGAACGCAACAAAAGCCATTGCAAGACGACTGAAAGGGAAACTGTGGCACAGAAAGTTATCTTAACATGTTAGGAGTCAAGTTAAATGTCGCTACATGTGTAGCATTCTCCAGGCAGTCCTCCAAACCCCAGGTTCGATATCAGACTGCCAGATAGTGAGACTTAGTCCACCAATCCAGAGAACATGTTCCCACTGCTCGGGAGCCCAGGGGTGCTGTGCTTACCACCACTCCGGCAAGCACTTGGCATTGCTGCTCACGGTGATTTTATGCTACTACTTGACCACAGATACTTCTTAAAGCTTTTTATAAGAGAAAAAAAAAAAAGTTTGGTATCGGGTTAGTCAGCAGAGTAAAAAGTTATACCAAGTAACCATGATGCCTTGTAATGTCTAACAAAAAAGAATGAGGTTACTGCGAGCTTTCGAACCCATTTAGGATCCTTCATCAGGCTTCTAACAAGACAGATCCAAAGAATCAAATATATTATACACACACTTACTAGTGATTTGATAAATCAGGGCTACCGTCCAACCCCAACTGGAGGCTGAATAGTAACCCTAATTTATAAATGTGCTTTGGGGGTGGTATAAATATTCATCCCTCAGATACAACTGGATCTGCTCCAGCTCAACAGATAGAGATTAACTTTTACCGCATCTCCAAAGGACATTTATAAAGCAGGGCTACCATCCCACCTTAATTAATGATCAAATCACCAGAATACCCAGAAGTCACCTGCTCCAATACACAGAAGGAAGGAAACGATCGTGTACCTCTAGTACAGTGTTTCCCCGAAAGTAAGACACGGTCTTATTTTTTTTGCCACAAAAAAGGGCACAGTGTCTTATTTTCGGGGGGGGGGGGGGGTTACTTACCTGGTCCGCGGCGTCCCAATGCTTCCCAATGGTGTCCGGCGGCAGCGCAGCGTCCTCCTCATCTCACAAATGCCTTCTGCTGGTGATGGGGCTTTGAATACCCCGCCTCCAGCAAAGCGAGCGCTGTGAGTGGCTGATCGAGCGCCGGCAGCCAATCACAGCCATTCAGTGATGTAATTCCCTGAATGGCTGTGATTGGCTCATCGGGCGCCGGCTGTGATTGGCTGCCGGCACTGGATCAGCCAATCACAGCAATTTCTTTGCTGGAGGTGGGGTATTCAAAGCCCCGTCGCCAGCAGAAGGCAGCTGTGAGACGGAGGAGGATGCCGGACACCGCCGCTGCTCTCGCTGACACCGCCGCCACTGCTCCCGCTGACACCGCTGCTCCCTCTGACAATTCCGCCGCTGCTCCCATTGCCACCGCCGTCACTGCTGCTGCCGCCGCCGCCACCGACACCACCGCTGCCGACGCAGATGACACCACCGCTGCCGCCGACACCATCGGGATGCCGCGGACCATGTGAGTATTTTTTTTTTTGTGGGGCACCCGAGATAGGTCCTATTTTCGGGGTAGGCCTTATATTTCAAGCCTCCGCTGAAAACCTGATAGGTCTTACTATCGGGGTAGGACCTATTTTCAGGGAAACACGGTAGTAACATACAACTCACAGCCAGATGTACTAATGAGAATGACAAAGAAACTCCATCATACCTACACAAGGATGACCGCCTGACCACCATATTCCCGGACCCTCCCCTTCTTTGTTATAGGCAACCTTCTAATTTGAAGAACTTTATAATCAGGAGTGCATTACCCTCTGACACACAAAAAGGAACTTATCCCTGTAATGTAAGGAGCTGTAAGACCTGTTGACATGTACGGACCGCAGACAGGATACGGATCCCCAACACACAGCAGGACTATAAGATCCCCGGGACATTCACATGTTCCCCGTCTGATGTTGTGTACCTGATCCTGTGCAGGGAATGTCCTGTTGGGGGGCTTTATGTTGGAGAAACAAGACAAAAAACGAAAGAAAGGATGGGATCTCATTGCCACACAATTAAAGAAATGAAGACCGACTCACCTGTGACCGAGCACTTTTATACCAAAGACACAGAATATAAAACATGAGGGCTGTTATATTAGAAGGTAACTCCAAATCCCAGAAAGATAGACAATAGGAACACAAACTTCTGATCACCTTTAACACTCTGAACACAGGCCTGAATATTGGTCAGGGTTTTATCGCAGTCCACAACATTTGAGGGATCTGAAGCAGAGTGAGGGCACCAAGGCTATGGACGAACATCCACTCAGAGGCCATATAGCCTGAACATCCCTAATTAAGGGCTTCTCCCCCTCATCCTGTTCTGGTATTGCTTTAAATAAAATTTGATCACACTAGGCCTCAGTCCTTCTAGGTCTATGTATAAATATGGTTCTTCGGATCTGCCTTGTTAGAAGCCTGATGAAGAACCCCAAGTAGGTTTGAAAGTCTGCTATAACTTTTTTGTTAGCAATTAAAAGGTCTCATATCTACAAGATTACTTGGTTTAACTTTGAAGCTTTTGATGCACAATTCTTATTATGTCACTTCTAGAGGCAGTTCATAACTTTGTAGTGAGTGATGCAACAGAGAATAGATGATTTTTATGCTTCACGCACTTTAGCACTTGGCAAGCCCGCTCTGTGAGTTAGAATAGTCTAACACTTGGTAGCTGAGCTCTTATTACTCTAAAGGTGCATCTACACACACAGATGATCCCTCAAAATTAGTCAGAAACTGCTATGTGACAGCACCCCACGGCCAAAAGTCTGTGACAGCACCCCACGGCCAAAAGTCTGTGACAGCACCCCACGGCCAAAAGTCTGTGACAGCACCCCACGGCCAAAAGTCTGTGACAGCACCCCACGGCCAAAAGTCTGTGACAGCACCCCACGGCCAAAAGTCTATGTGTCAGCACCCGACGGCCAAAAGTCTGTGACAGCACCCCCACAGCAAAAAGTCCCTCCCCCTCCCCCCCGTGCCAAATGACATGCATGCACCCACCCCTCCCCGCCTCCCGGCCAGTGTCAGCCCGACACCCCCCCCCCCCCCCCCCCGGCCCGACTAGTGAGAGCCCGGCACTCCCCTCGAATCCTGCAAGCAGACCTGGGCTTCCTGAAGCGACGCACGATCCCGGCAGAAGAAGCTGTACTGCGCATGCGAGAAGGAGAAGAAGCTCGTCCCCGACCCGTCAAGACCTGGAGCCGGCCCGACAAGAAGAGGAGAAGATTTGTCGTAACCATGGACGACCGGAGAAGCAACACAGGGGCGGGGGGGGCACCCCTAAAGGTAGGTAAATAACTTCTGTTTGCCTAATTTTCAATGTGCAATGTATATTACAAAGTGCATTGAAATGGGTAAACAGAAGTAATCAAATGCATTCTTTATGGCCGGACAACCCCTTTAAGTTATTATTGGCAAAGGTGACCGTGCTAGTGGAATGTGTCCAAAAGGCTCTTTCATATGATCAGCTTCCAAGTGCAGCAACATGTGATTCTTTCGAAGGAAAGAAGAACTTAATAGAACAAGGCGTCATCATGAGTCAGTTACTACTACGAAGCCCCACATTCTCTGGACTATTGTAATATATGGACATCTCGATGTAGCAGCCAGAGCAGTGAACAAACTCAGGTGCAATTCTGGATTAACTCTAGTGCCGACTGCGAGTAATGCATCTTCCACAATGATGGATGTGCACTTCATTGCAGCGCTGCTAACAGGGAAACAAACATTTTACAAAAACTGCAGACAAACGAAAACTGAAAGACTTCTCAGTGGTCGTTCAGTCGGTGGATGCAATTACACTGAACGATAGCACTGGGGAACACAATTTTTGGTGGCTGAGATTTTAGAACTTTTGGGTGGTATTACGGGGTCATAGCTTCTGAAAATGACATTAATCTTTTTCCATCAGGTCTGCTTATGAAGATATGACATATTTCCATATTAATGTATCCATGAACACATCTTGTATTATACATGTAATAACGTCAATCAAAAGCTGAAGGTACAAAGATAAATCCAAGAAGACGAGAACATGAACAAAACAAGCGTTTCTTCACTGAGGTGTCAATGAAACTACATTTCTGTGATTTCCTGCAATGAGATGTTCCTAGACATTCGCGCTGAGGTCTCACCATTAGTCCGCCATCATATGCGTCTCCCATCATCCGCAGTCCTGCTATTCCACGTATCCCATCGTCCACGGGCCTGTTCTTCCACGTATCCCATCCTCCGCAGTCCTGTTATTCCACGTATCCCATCGTCCGCAGTCCTGTTCTTCCACGTATCCCATCGTCTGCAGTCCTGTTCTTCCACGTATCCCATCCTCCGCAGTCCTGTTCTTCCACGTATCCCATCGTCCGCAGTCCTGTTCTTCCACGTATCCCATCCTCCGCAGTCCTGTTATTCCACGTATCCCATCCTCCGCAGTCCTGTTATTCCACGTATCCCATTGTCCGCAGTCCTGTTCTTCCACGTATCCCATCCTCCGCAGTCCTGTTCTTCCACGTATCCCATCCTCCGCAGTCCTGTTCTTCCATGTATCCCATCGTCCGCAGTCCTGTTCTTCCACGTATCCCATCGTCCGCAGTCCTGTTATTCCATGTATCCCATCGTCCGCAGTCCTGTTCTTCCACGTATCCCATCGCCCGCAGTCCTGTTCTTCCACGTATCCCATTGTCCGCAGTCCTGTTCTTCCACGTATCCCATCGTCTGCAGTCCTGTTCTTCCACGTATCCCATCGTCCGCAGTCCTGTTCTTCCACGTATCCCATCGTCCGCAGTCCTTTTCTTCCACGTATCCCATCGTCCGCAGTCCTGTTCTTCCATGTATCCCATCGTCCGCAGTCCTGTTCTTCCACGCATCCCATCGTCCGCAGTCCTGTTCTTCCACGTATCCCATCGTCCGCAGTCCTGTTCTTCCATGTATCCCATCGTCCGCAGTCCTGTTCTTCCACGCATCCCATCGTCCGTGGGCCTGTTCTTCCACGTATCCCATCGTCCGCAGTCCTGTTCTTCCACGGTTCTTATTCCCTGGTGAGATCATTCCCCCTGTTCATCACTTACATCACCAAGACAATCTGGAAATCCATCCAGAATGACTGCAGGTCCTGCGATCTGATGCACTTGTTACACCCAAGTGTTCAGAAAGTTTACCACAGTTTATGGCCTTATAGTTCCCAAGGAAATGCTTTATAACCATACAAGACAATGACCGCGCACGCGCCTCAAAGTTAACCACTGAATCTTCGATAGGCCGGTCTTTCACGAGTTGCCATGGTCCATCAAATTTACCCGCTTTTAGCTTCTCCATGCTCAACGCAGGAAAGCTTCTACATTTGTAGCCGAAACACATTCCACCTGTCTTCAATGTCTTTACATATTGTTTTATCGGACCAAGTTTACTGTGCAGCGGTGGCGAAATGTACCATATCTACTAATAGTCAGCAAATGCTGGTGGGGAAAAAAGGAAATCTAACAAGAATAGATATTGGACATCAGGAATATCTCAAAAACGAGATTGCCAAGAGTGAAATGGATGGGATTTTCAGAAATAGTGGGAAAAAATATTCACAATAAGGTCTAAAATTCCAGGCATCACGAATTTTTTTTTTAGTTCCGCAGTGTTATTATTTAAATTCTTGCTGGATTGTGGGAACCTGACCGATAATCGTTCCATGTAAAGGCAGCTTCAGGTCTCCGCTCAGCATTTTCAATGCTCACTTTTTTACTTTCAGCAGCTTTGCCTTCTGCTGTCTCAACGGACTGCTTGTCTTAAACTACATTAAAAAGACAGGCTACGTTAAATATCGCCCCTCCTGGTACTCGTTCCCCTCCTCTGAGACCCCTGTTCCAAATAAGTACCAGACCTCAACAAAATACAAACTGCATAGATGGACCACATCTACGTCGCCGCCCGAGATACGGGTGACCCTTTTTAGAAAACCAATACAAGCAATCAACGTCTTATCGGCGCAAAATAAATCTGACCCCTAAAGCCAAGCAATTTGGGAACATAAATTAGGCAGCGAATGACGATTAGTCGCTGGGAGTTAATGAAGTTTTGCAATAAAATCACCTTAAGGTTGTATTGGAAACACAGGCCTTCATTGAATTTTTAAGCTCTTTTCATTGAATTGCCTTGTTAAACATTTCCTGAAACCAGATGACCTAACGAATAGATTTGTAGTTGGGTAAAGGAAAAAGAAAACATAACTAAAAGGTCACTTTATGGCCCACTGAAAAGCAATAGTTAACCATCAGGCTTTATTGGAAGCCATTGATAAACTGCAGCCAAGATTTGTAAGAGGCCTGACTTTAAAACATGGCAATAAGAACTCTTTAACCTCCAAGCATACGACCCAGCTGATAATTTTTTTTCCTAGCACCTAATAAAACGGTTTCTTGCAGAATTGTGGAAAAGTTAAGTACAGTCCTGTCTTATTATAAGGTTTCCTGTTACAAGGCTGTATGGTTTACACATATGTTATGTTTCATTGTAAATGAAAAAGGCCTCTATATAACACACTCTTTGTTGCCATGCTCCCCGCAATTTCCCTCTCAGCAAAGGCTTGAATGAAAGTAAGAAGGCATCCAGCGGGTTGTCTTGCCCCTTTCCTTTGGACTGGGTTGCTTTTCTACTTCCTCTTGTTTTCACTTCCTATTCTGCCCGCTTCCTTCCAGGAACGAGGGGCCGTGGTACAATATAAAAAGTTTCTCGGAACTTTGCGGATTGACTGACACCTTGGGCAACAATGAACTCAAGAAACACAGATCTCAAGTTACTAACGTTTGAATGGAATCACCTTCTCCCTGACATGTCTGGGTCTCAATCACGGCACTTCAAAGGCAGGGAGTCTGGTGCGATCCCACAAATGAGGCTCTCTTACCATTTCATTTCTAAATGGAAATGACCCATGGCCAAATATGCTAAGGTTAACCACCATTACACATCCCGCCCTCTCAGAGTACTAGAAATAGCTTCTATGGCTTCGATTAACCCCTTAAAGACACGGACCTTTTCACATTTGAATGTATTTTATTCCATTTTTGTTTTTTCCTCCTCACTTTAAAAAAAAAAAAAATTTCAACTTTTATTTCTCCATCGACGTCGCTGTATGAGGGCTTGTTGTTTTTTGCGGGACGAGTTGTATTTTTCAATTGTGCTATGTAATGTACCATATAATGTACTGAAAAACTTATAGACAATTCTAAGTGGAGTGAATTGGGGAAAAAAAACTAAATTGCGCCATCTGTGGGTGGGTCTTGTTTCTACGGCGGACACACTGCAGCAAAAACAGCATAATAACTTTATTCTGTGGCTCAGTACGATTATTATGATACAAAAATTGATATTTTTTGCTGTTGTACTACTTTCAAAAAATAAAATATATTATGGGGAAAAAATATATTTTCTACCGCCAAAACTTTATTTTTCTGTGCATATAGTTGTGAGGGCTCATTTTTGGGGGGACAACTTGTAGTTTCTGTTGGTACTATTTTGGGGTAGATCTGACTCATTCATTGCTTTTTAGTAAATTTTTCTTGAAGATGAGATGACCAAAAAAAAGCACAATTCTGGCGTTGTATATTTTCTTTTCTGACGACGTTCACCATGCGAGGTAAATAATGCGTTACTTTGATAAATCGGAATTGTATTAATGCAGCATTACCAAATATGTTTTTTGTTTTCGACTTTTATTATAAATATGACAAAAGGGTTTTTTTTTAATAACTTTTTTAAAAATAATTAATAAAACTTTTTAAAACTAATTTTTCCCATTTTTTATTAGTCCCTTATAGGGAAAAGAACTTGTGATGGCCTGATAGCTCCTGTAGTGTGATGTAATACCACAGCGTTACATTATGCCGCGATCTGACAGACACACCGCAGGCATGGCCATGGCAATTGTGCAGCACTATGTGATCTCATCGCTGGGGGCATTCAGGACCCCTGAACTCGACTGGAGCAATTAAAGGGTTAACAGCTCCGATCAGCATACAATGCTGCATAGAGCTGTTGCAAGTACCTGAAACATATGGAGCAGGATTGACCAGCAATCATGGCAATTCTCCGCTCGCGGGACCCAAATTGTGGCATGCCGTGATTCTCCACTGTGAGCCTATCTGTCAGATAAGCTCACTGCAGAGACCTGTCAGTTCTACCCCCCTGCTCCCCGGCAGCAGAATATCGCTAGAGATATTCCGCCTCACCCGTGGACAGGGGGCCTATAGGGGTTAAACTACAGAGCTGTACGAGTATGGTATTTTTGTGAAAAAATTAAAACACCCAAATTATACGGACCTTCTATTTTTTTGCCTATTATTAGGTCACAATAGCAAACATAAGATCGAGTTTCTAATTGATTTGACTTAGGGATCGATATGAGGGTTTTTCTAGTAAAATGACAGACCCCATTATAAATCAACGGGGTCCGTCGGGGGCTGTTGGTGTCCATCATGTCATGGATCTGTTACAGCTTGAATTTTGTTTTCCTGCTCCTGGGACGAAACTGAAAAATGGACTCCTTAAAGTTGATGTGAACAGAGAGTAAAAATGGTCCCGACCCGATAACTAAGTAACCTGCAACTGCTTTACTAGAAGAAAAAAAGTTATAAAAATCATCAAAAAGAAAATCTAATAATTGTGACCCATTATTATCGATCGGATGCTCCAGTTCAATTAATGTTTCTAATCATTTTAACCCAGGCCATGTAATGTTTCTGCTGCTGACCCGACATCCGAGCACTTTGTATTTGCACATTTGCACCCCGACGACGCTGGAGTATTGGGAATTTGCTGCTAATCTGGTTTTGGGACCGCTTTAGTCAACTGTCACATTAGCAGGCATTCCTAATCGTCATGCTTCAGATCCACACAGTTCGACTGTAAATAGATGCATTCAGGCTACTAGCAAATCCCCATAGAGGAAGCAACCGAAACTTGGCTTGTAGAAAGGGTTAGTGTTAATGTGACAAATTAAAGCTGCAGAGCCACCTAGTGGTGAGAGGAGAAACATACAGCAGGCTGAAAAGTCCTAGACATTTAAAAGAAAAAATAGGGGAAAACTCCAGCGCAACTTACCTGGCAAGGAACATGGGTACATTCTATGCCGCTCATCTACTTAGCTGGGTCAAGATCTGAGCATGATCGACCCCATAAGGTGACCATCATATCGGACCACAAGGAAATATTTAGTTCCTCTTTTTATAAGAATAGTTCATTTCATTAAGAACATAAATTAGCGGGCAAAGAATCCCCTTTCTTTGGGGTTGTCGGTTTGGTAATGTAACGAGCACAGACTTACCCGGAAGAATCTTTTGTATTACGCATGAATTACTGTTCTCCATATAGCTCGCCCATCCATGCCCTACCAAACATCTGCCGTAGCTAAAAGGGCTTATTCACACGAGTGTATATGTGTCCAACAGACTTCACACAGACCCATAGTAGTCAATGGGGCTTCATACATCATTTTCTCATGAATCAATGGTTCGTGCGGAAGAAAACCACACATTGCACTATTCTGGTCGGATGTGCAGACAAGACTGGATATTCAGTGTCAACAGATGCGTTGGACATGGACAGCTCAGCCTCGCGGTCCTGCTGCGGATTTAACAGTCAGTTCCACAGTGGTAGAATCCGAGGTGGATCTGACAGTTTTTTAGCCGTGTGACCGTACCCTAACGCAGCGGCTGTGCCGACACAGACGGCCACGCCCTAACACAGCGGCCATGCCAACACAGACACAGACAGCCACGCCCACACAGACAGCCACGCCCTAACACAGCGGCCATGCCAACACAGACAGCCACGCCCTAACACAGCAGCTGTGCCGACACAGACAGCCACGCCCTAACACAGCGGCCGTGCCAACACAGACACAGACAGCCACGCCCTAACACAGCAGCTGTGCCGACACAGACGGCCACGCCCTAACACAGCGGCCATGCCAACACAGACACAGACAGCCACGCCCACACAGACAGCCACGCCCTAACACAGCGGCCATGCCAACACAGACAGCCACGCCCTAACACAGCAGCTGTGCCGACACAGACAGCCACGCCCTAACACAGCGGCCGTGCCAACACAGACAGCCACGCGCTAACACAGCGGCCGTGCCGACACAGACAGCCACGCGCTAACACAGCGGCCGTGCCGACACAGACAGCCACGCGCTAACACAGCGGCCGTGCCGACACAGACAGCCACGCCCTAACACAGCGGCCGTGCCGACACAGACAGCCACGCCCTAACACAGCGGCTGTGCCGACACAGACAGCCACGCCCTAACACAGCAGCTGTGCCGACACAGACAGCCACGCCCTAACACAGCGGCCGTGCCGACACAGACAGCCACGCCCTAACACAGCGGCCGTGCCGACACAGACAGCCACGCCCTAACACAGCGGCCGTGCCGACACAGACAGCCACGCGCTAACACAGCGGCCGTGCCGACACAGACAGCCACGCGCTAACACAGCGGCCGTGCCGACACAGACAGCCACGCCCTAACACAGCGGCCGTGCCGACACAGACAGCCACGCCCTAACACAGCGGCCGTGCCGACACAGACAGCCACGCCCTAACACAGCGGCCGTGCCGACACAGACAGCCACGCCCTAACACAGCGGCCGTGCCGACACAGACAGCCACGCCCTAACACAGCGGCTGTGCCGACACAGACAGCCACGCCCTAACACAGCGGCTGTGCCGACACAGACAGCCACGCCCTAACAGCAGCTGTGCCGACAGACAGCCACGCCCTAACACAGCAGCTGTGCCGACACAGACAGCCACGCCCTAACACAGCAGCTGTGCCGACACAGACAGCCACGCCCTAAGACAGCGGCCGTGCCAACACAGACAGCCACGCCCTAACACAGCAGCCGTGCCAACACAGACAGCCACGCCCTAACACAGCAGCAGTGCCACAGACAGCCACGCCCTAACACAGCGGCCGTGCCGACACAGACAGCCACGCCCTAACACAGCGGCTGTGCCGACACAGACAGCCACGCCCTAACACAGCGGCTGTGCCGACACAGACAGCCACGCCCTAACACAGCAGCTGTGCCGACACAGACAGCCACGCCCTAACACAGCAGCTGTGCCGACACAGACAGCCACACCCTAACACAGCGGCTGTGCCGACACAGACAGCCACGCCCTAACACAGCAGCTGTGCCGACACAGACAGCCACGCCCTAACACAGCGGCTGTGCCGACACAGACAGCCACGCCCTAACACAGCGGCTGTGCCGACACAGACAGCCACGCCCTAACAGCGGCTGTGCCGACACAGACAGCCACGCCCTAACAGCGGCTGTGCCGACACAGACAGCCACACCCTAAGACAGCGGCCGTGCCAACACAGACAGCCACGCCCTAACACAGCAGCCGTGCCAACACAGACAGCCACGCCCTAACACAGCAGCAGTGCCACAGACAGCCACGCCCTAACACAGCGGCCGTGCCAACACAGACAGCCACGCCCTAACACAGCGGCCGTGCCGACACAGACAGCCACGCCCTAACACAGCAGCTGTGCCGACACAGACAGCCACGCCCTAACACAGCAGCTGTGCCGACACAGACAGCCACGCCCTAACACAGCAGCAGTGCCACAGACAGCCACGCCCTAACACAGACAGCCACGCCCTAACACAGCAGCAGTGCCACAGACAGCCACGCCCTAACACAGACAGCCACGCCCTAACACAGCAGCTGTGCCGACACAGACAACCACGCCCTAACACAGCAGCAGTGCCACAGACAGCCACGCCCTAACACAGCAGCTGTGCCGACACAGACAGCCACGCCCTAACACAGCAGCAGTGCCACAGACAGCCACGCCCTAACACAGCAGCTGTGCCGACACAGACAGCCACGCCCTAACACAGCAGCCGTGCCGACACAGACAGCCACGCCCTAACAGCAGCCGTGCCGACACAGACAGCCACGCCCTAACACAGCAGCTGTGCCGACAGACAGCCACGCCCTAACACAGCAGCAGTGCCACAGACAGCCACGCCCTAACACAGCAGCCGTGCTGACACAGACAGCCACGCCCTAACACAGCAGCCATGCCGACACAGACAGCCACGCCCTAACACAGCAGCCGTGCCGACACAGACAGCCACGCCCTAACACAGCAGCTGTGCCGACAGACAGACACGCCCTAACACAGCAGCTGTGCCGACACAGACAGCCACGCCCTAACACAGTGGCCGTGCCAACACAGACACAGCCACGCCCTAACAGCAGCCGTGCCAACACAGACACAGACAGCCACGCCCTAACACAGCGGCCGTGCCGAGACAGACAGCCACGCCCTAACACAGCAGCTGTGCCGACGCAGTCAGCCACGCCCTAACACAGCAGCCGTGCCGACGCAGTCAGCCATGCCCTAACACAGCAGCCGTGCCGACACAGACAGCCACGCCCTAACACAGCGGCCGTGTCGACACAGACAGCCACGCCCTAACACAGCGGCCGTGCCGACGCAGTCAGCCACGCCCTAACACAGCGGCCGTGCCGACACAGACAGCCACGCCCTAACACAGTGGCCGTGTCGACACAGACAGCCACGCCCTAACACAGCGGCCGTGCCGACACAGACAGCCACGCCCTAACACAGCAGCCGTGCCGACGCAGTCAGCCACGCCCTAACACAGCGGCCGTGCCGACAGTCAGCCGTGGGTTCGGTGGCTTTGGAATCCCAATCATTCCGTTTAAGCCATTAACAATTCGTCTGGCTCATGCAGGGGGCAGATAATTGACAGCTTTTTTGATAAATTCTTTGTATATTTAGTGAGTGACGCACGCTCTTAAACATATATTTCTTATTCATTTATATATTTTTCTGGTTTTATTCTTCTCCACTTTTTTAAACTCTAACCGATCCAATTCCAGCTCACGAGAGCTGTAATCCGATAAATGGATATGGTTGGCTGCTCCACATTCGTTCTGTGGATGTCTTTATACTGTTTTAGTGTGCTGAACACAAAGCAGACAGCTTTTTACACTCTCCACAGGCCCGACGTGATTGGTGTGTACTGGAAGTATGCCTGCAATACCACGTCAGGCCACTGAACAATGTACAGTGCCGTCAGCTTCCTGTATATACTGTAATAGTAGCCCAATGAAATGCTGATCGGCTGGGAACGCGGGTAGCAAACCCTCGTCGATGAGCTATTGATGACAAGTCATAGTCAGAGCTGTTTTATCTTGTCTTTTACCTTTATTTACCTCTTCTATTTCCTGAAATAATAGAAGATATTCTTATTTCAAAATGTACTTAAATGTAAACCAAAAATGAACCTGCGGCATAACTACTACACTAGCGATACAAGGTCTAAGGTGCACATTAGTCACAATTATCTCACTTGGCTCATGCAGACTGACCAATGGGGGGAGGACATCATAGGGTTAATATTTGGACCATATTCCTTATGAAAATGAAGGCGTCCAATTCATCAACAAAGATACATTTATGTAACAGTCCGCGCAATCAATGCAGGATTTGCTGCGGACAAATTTATGGATCCCACGACAGAAGTCAAGGCCAATATCCTCCCAATAAAAGCCAGCGGGGATTATCACTTTTATTCTAACAATTCCAATTTATGATGAGTTTTCATGCGGCTGCTTCAGTCTGAGTGGATTTACATCCTGTCACTCTGGTTTTCTCATCTCAAAATTCCTCAATTCTTAATAAGACGATTTTTTTATCCCTCCTGTTATTTGGGCCCAGAACCTGTGCTCCTCGGAGAGCCGTCGATAAGAGCTCTGGAGCGGAGAAAGCCAGTTAAACCATTGGCTGCACTGAATCCCGTCCAAGTCTAATGAGACGGGATTTGTGGGTATTTAGCGGTAATTAATCAGGGTGGTTTCACCGCTCCGCAGTCCTGTATACAGTCCAGCTACAAGTATACGGACTGCGGCGAATAGGACACGCGGCAGAGACGGATCTGTGGACGTATTCCCTCCTAAGAGCAATGCAAACATACAAATAAACAGCGTTCGGTGGCACATGCTGCAAGCCTCTTTAACCCCTTAAGGACGCGGCCCTTTTTTTCCCCCATTTTTGTTTTTTCCTCCCCACTTTTAAAAAATCATAACTCTTATGTAACCATCGCTGTCGCCGTTTGAGGGCTTGCTAATTGCATTTAAATGTACCAAATACGATACCAAATTTATATATATAGAATTTTTTTTTTTTTTTTTTTGCTGTACTGCCAAAGATATTTTTTTTATTAAATTCTTTTCTGACGACGTTCACCGTGCGGGTTAACTAATGCATCACTTTGATAGATCAGACTTTACGGACGCAGCGATACTAAGTGTGTCTTTGGCTATTATTAGTTAGATTATTTTATTATAAATATGACAAATGTGGGTTTTTTTAAACTTTTAACTTTATTTTTTTTTAATAAGTAACCAAACTTTAAACTAATTTTCACTTTTTTTTAGCCCCCATAGGGGAAAAGATGGTTTGATTGCTCCTACATCAATGCATGCCAGAGGCTGGTGGGCAATCTGCAATGGCAGCCCTGGGGCCTTTCAGAAGGCCCTCGAGGGCCATAGGAACAGCAGAGCAACCCGCAATCTCATCGTGTGTGGCATTGTGGGACTCTCAAACATCAATTGGGGCATTTAAACGCTGCTGACATCATAAAAATATATACATCCACTATTTCCCCATCACCTCCCCAAACAACCCCATAACTTATTTTATAGTGCTGTTCAGCGGTAACAGGTTCCCTTTAAGGCATGAACTTGTTGCCGCTGTCCCTTCCCATAGATGCTTCCACAACTGTCCCAACTCCAGTTACACTTTTCCTTCTTACGGCAACTTGATCGTATGCTTTGATCCTTTATTGGAAGGGTAATTTCCCGCAGGATTTGTCTTCCTACCCTAAAAGGCCCCTAAAGACCCCCAATTTGTACCATTATCTGGCATCGCAGTGTATGCACATTGATAATTGGAAGCTGATTATGGCAATGCTGACATTGCACTCTATGGCACACTAGGAGGATCCTACGAAGGCTTGGCCAATACCTTGTTTACATGCAAAGCTCCCAGCGAAGCCGGCTTGTTTCCCATTAGATCAGATACATGTGCCTAGAAGATTGCACAAGTTACACTAAAAAGGTAACCCTGCTTCCCTGGCGCCCACAACTACAGTGCATTGGATATTTCTGATGTATGTGCTTTTTGCCAGGCTCAGCAGGACTCTTCCACCCATGCCAGGTAGCAGAGTGTCCTCACTCACCTTTTAGGTGCTGCCCCTATGGAGTGATGATACCCCTCCCCACCCGGGTAGCGGACTCTCACCCTTCTGGATGTTCGTTCTACTATTTATAAATACTAACTTTCATTTCTCTAGGATCTCGTCACCGCAGTGCGACTCCTGGGTATACCTGACTCTTTAGCCCTCGGTAATTATAAAATATCTCTCGTTTTCTACTATTGTGCACAAGAAAGGTTATAATTATTTCATGAAAATCTACAAAAAAGAATTGGGTCGTGTGGCTCGACACCCCGGGTACTGCATGTACCACTAAGAGTTCATTTCTAGATGTACAGCCCAGAAAGGGGAGAGGGAGCAGACTGTTGTGTTTACGTGTGTGGTGCATGCACACTACATGTGGGGTTCGTGTCCATTGGCCCTTTTACACGGGCTGAGAATCTCGTTTGCCCGACAGAACGAGCTGGTGACGTCATCGGCAGCCTGTTTAGTCCGCACGATCCTCGTTGATCCTCGGACACTTATCACTCAGCGTTTCATATTCCTATGAACGATCAGTGTTTAAACGGCACAAGAAATGCCCCGAGCCGGCTGTGAGATGAGCGAAAACCTAACGATTCTCGTTTATCGTCCAGTCGTTGGCTCGCATATAAACTGAACAATCATCATTCAGCTTCATTCATTTGAACAGTTTTCTGACCGATGATCGTTCTGTCTAAACGAGGCGTAGGTCATGGATTGTTTGGACTGCTTTTAGCTCAGGGAACCATTTCAGTTTCTCTGTTCCATTTGAGGAGCAAAGAAATGGAAATAAAAACGGAATTAAATGTTTGTTTTATTCCCCATTGATCTCAATGGCTTAAAAAAAAAAAAAAATTTGAAATTCACCCCCTTAGCACTGACTCCACCTTATGGATACCGCCCAACCATAGGCCCCAATCAGCAACCCCATTACAAGCCACTCCCTTTGTATTTAGGACTCCATTAAATATTCAGGGAAGCCAATATCCCCTCACCTGCCTCTTAGGCCACTCCAGCAAAATCCTATGTTTCCACCAGGAATGGAATCGCCCCAGTCATTTGAGAGTTGGGCAAAATCAGGCCTCACTTAAAGGGGTTGTCCCGCGAAACAAAGTGGGGGTATACACTTCTGTATGGCCATATTAATGCACTTTGTAATGTACATTGTGCATTAATTATGAGCCATACAGAAGTTATTCACTTACCTGATCCGTTGCTGGCGTCCTCGTCTCCATGGTGCCGTCTAATTTCAGCGTCTAATCGCCCGATTAGACGCGCTTGCGCAGTCCGGTCTTCTCCGTGTTGAATGGGGCTGCTCGTGCTGGAGAGCGGCTCCTCGTAGCTCCGCCCCGTCACGTGTGCCGATTCCAGCCATTCAGGAGGCTGGAATCGGCAATGGACCACACAGAAGACCTGCGGTCCACCGAGGGTGAAGATCCCGGCGGCCATCTTCGCAAGGTAAGTAAGAAGTCACCGCAGCGCGGGGATTCGGGTAAGCACTCTCCGGTTTTCTTTTTTAACCCCTGCATCGGGTTTGTCTCGCGCCGAACGGGGGGGCTATTGAAAAAAAAACAACCCCGTTTCGGCGCGGGACAACCCCTTTAAGTATACCATTAGTTTTCAATAAATAGACCCACTTCTTTCCCTTACAGGAAAAATATAAACTTTCCACCTTTGGAAGTATTCCGATATTTACAACTAAAACACTTGATATCCGCTCTTCTTAGGAATATGCGCTCTCCACTGACCCCATGTAAAAGGTATTGCTATAGATACCCACACGCAAGAGGCAAATCTACTCAGGATTGGTGCGTTCCCCCATCGTACACAATTACCTTATGTTGTTCGCTGGGAAAGGGCCAAGATGAAACGCCTTCAGAAGAGGACTGGACCCAGATAGGGGAGTCTACGAACAGCAGCGCCAGAAATATATTAATGTTAGAAATTCCTTTAAAATCTTATTCCACTGGTATTTAACAAGTGGCCCATACAATACCCGGACACTCTCCCAACTGTTTCCGAGGATGTTCGGCTCTAGGAGATATGCTCTCAACGTTTAGTGGTCCTGTCCTCGGTTAAAAGACTATGGATTCGGGTTTACTTCCCAATATATTCGGTCACGGGCCATAATTACACAAAAACCCCTGGGAGGCTCTATTAAACAAGCTTATGGTGCAAAGCTTCCTTGGACTTTACCAAAGTTAAGCTCAGGGTGGATTGGTACCTAATAAATGAAAAACTGACCTCTTTTCTAGCTGATAGACATGGACAATTCTTGAAAACTTAGACCCCATGGTTAGAATACACTCTCCCCCACAAAGTAATATATCCCTATCCTCCCTTTGACAAGAACAAAAACCATAAGCACCTATAAAACTCTCACCCTATAGCATGAGGCTGCCATTGGTGGCGTCCACCGCATGGGAATAACTCCCCCCGTCTCTGGAGCCCCGCTACCCTAACCCATACCTCCCCTACTTCTGCTTAATTTAGGTTAGGCCCGGGCCAGGCAGTTTGTATTCTGGTTGCTTTTTATTACAGTCCAAGTTCAGGATTGGACCGGGCCTCAATAAAGACGATTATATTAGAAGTTGTTTTATACCATATTTTCTTCTCTCGCTCCCCCCAGTCTGTATAATTGTGAACAGCTTTTGTTTTGTATTAGTGACATTGTGATACATTTCAGTTCATGTCTACTGAATTAGGCTACCTGTCCACAGGCGTTGCGGTATCCCGCGGCGGGATACCCCCGGCCGGGAGTAGGAGCCGCAGATGGATCTCCACTGTCAGCCTAATCTGACAGATAGGCTGACCGCGGAAAATCCCGGTAAATTCGCAGCATGCTGCAAATTGCCGCCCTCGAGCGGAGAATCGCAATGATTTTCCGCTCGTGGACAGGGGACTGGGTAGGGGGAGCGCTCTCCATAGCAACAATTCAGCCGTACTGGATAAACGGTCAAAACGATCAAAACTGCAGTTTAAGGCTTTCAAATGTAAAATACACTTGGGGAGAAGAGATCCTCAGACCGAGTATCATATTGGTTGTTCTGTCTTATCCAGAACTTCAGAAGCAAAGGATTTAGGGGTTCTGATTGATTCAAAGTGAGTCCACAGTGCGGCCAGGCAGCAGGGAAAGCAAGTAGGATGTGCGGCTGTATAGCGAGAGGTATAACCAGTAGAAAGAGGGAGATTGTGATATTGTAGCAGAAATTGTGGGAGGTCTCAAGAACCAAACTCATCAGGAAAGACTTAAAGAACTTAATGTGTATAGCCTAAGGGAAGGAAGGGAGGAGGGGCATGACTGAAGCTTTTAAATATTGTAAAGGTATAAATAAGGTTCTGGAGGGAAGCGTTTTTATTAGGAAGCGAAACAATAGAACAAGGGGCACAATCTGAGATTAGTTGGGGAGAAATCTGAAGCAACAGGAGGAAAAACTATTCTTCTGAAAAAGCAGCAGCTGCTTGGAACAAATGTCCAGCACTTGTGGAAAGTCAACAATGAATGAACTGAAGAGCGCCTGGGATGGGCAAAGATCTATCCTAAGAGAGAGATTTCAAGGAATGACTGGATGGACCGTGTGCTCTTTTCCTGCCGTCCCTTTTCTACGCTTCTATTCACAAAGCATGTATATAAAGATAAAAGTCCTATAATTAACATGGTTAGCATTCAACATAAAACTAATAGTCTAATAAACTTAATTCATAGTAAAAAAAAAAAAAAGAGGAATTAAAATCGGAAACCTAAAATAACGGTTGGAAAACAATTGGCGAGTTAAGAAATACTGTTGAAAACACAAAACATTTGCGGTGCAGGGCTGTACATATAGGGGAGGAGCCAGTGCAAAGAACCATCTGCCCCTTTTACTGCTGGCACTACCACACTCCTAAGCATGGTCTGCATCATTCTTTGGTTGATTCAACATACTCTTGTTTGCTAACTTCGTGGTGGAGAGGTGATCGTGGCTTGCGTTTTCATCAGCCTACTTGGCTGGGCCTTCTTGCTCTCGAGGCTTTAATGCAGATGCCCCTACGTGGTGGTATATTCTTGTTGGGGAAAGTTATCAAAATAGGTGGATGGGAAAACGTGAACAGTTGCCCATGGCGACCCATCAAGTTGCTGCTCTCAAGATCCCTATAAATTCACAGGCTTTGTCTAGCAGTCTTGATAGCACCTAATGAGGAACTGTCATGTCCTCGGCTCGGGGGAACAACTGTACAGCTTTTCAGCATTGGCCCAACTGACTATCTTCGACTTTCTTTTCTTTCTTCTGCCCCCATTTTGGATGAAGAGTCCTACTGAATACAAGTGCCAGGAACTGAACTTGTCAAGTAGGCAGTCTCCACCGCTCACTGTCAATGGACGACGATCGAGCGCAATGGAGACCACACACTTCACAGATTCAATGTGCAGCAAGATGGAGCTAGCAGGACTCGATACGGTGGAATGGGGATAGTAGAAATGAAGTACAATTGGTGGGTCAGTGGGGCCGCACCTATGGGGCGAAGAACACAACGGCCCAGGGGATATGAGGAGAAGACAGGTAAATACTGAAGCAAATCACAGTAAAATACACAGATCAAGGTCTCCTTTTCTATAGGAGACGACCTGACAGATCTGCTTAAAACAAAAGCACAAATTAGAGTGCCAAGAGTAACAACTTTGGAAATATGGGGCCCAAACTTTGACCATCTTATCTACAGGAAATTTACGTTTACAAGTTAAAGCCCATTTACACCAGATGATGATCGCTATAAAAAAAACTAAATAAATAAAAATCGCTAATCGGCAATCGTTTTAGCGATAATCAATGCGTGCAAAGGTGCGCCCATCATCCGCTTTTCGGGCACTGCTGGCTGATCTTTAAATTCAGTCCAACCTAAAAATCCTCCTTCACTTTTATCAGAAGTTCTCCACTGGGGAGTGCTGATAGCATTGTTTCCCCATGGAGAACAAAGGATCTGAGCTCAGATAATAGCCTCAGGCTATTAACTGCATTCAGTGAAGGCTTCATTTGCACACTTAATTGGTATTTAAGTAGCTGAGTAGCTACTTAATAGTTTATGCAAAATGATCGCTCAAAGCTGTTACTCAAACTGTTGTTTGAGCGATCATCGGCCCGTGTAAACAAGCCTTAACTCTCATACAATCACATCTAATGAAGGCAAACTGCAGCAAGCCAATGACAAACCTGCAATCTCCTCTTTCCCTAATTAAGCAGGTACAGGAGTGTGACCAGAAGAGTAACAAGGAAAATTAATGACCGGTAAATGGAAGAAAAAGAGAATCCATGCAAAATGAAAGCAGCAGAACCGCTAAAGTGATCAAAGCTGGAGAGAGAGGTGATCGCGATGGACGACGTAAGGTTTCATCAACAGTGAGCAATGGAGATCACAGACTTCAGAGATTCAATATGCCTGGAGCCAAATCTAACAGGACTCGACACGGTGGGGAAAAAGGAGAAAGGAAAGCTTTCCCTATTGTATTGTGAAAGAAAGAACCCCCCGTGGGGGCTTACAATCTATATGCACTTATCTGCATGTTTCTGGAGTGCGGGAAGAAACCCACGGAGAGAACATACAAACTCTATCCAGATGTAGTCCTTGGCAGAATTAGAAACCCAGAATGCGGGCGCTGCAAGGCGACAGCGATAAATCACTAATGGCCCTAACGGGGTAAACGACTGCACGAGCGCTGATGTCACTGCGAAGGTCGTTAGCGCTTGTCCAGAGCGTTTAGACTGAGAGACTTCACCACTGGATCGCGAGGTTCTGGCTCAGCGCTTCACCTTCTATGGGAGCGTTTACACGGAATGACAAGCCTGCAATCCAGCGATAGTTTTTATGATGACTGAAGGTCAGCGACAACGACCTGCGAACGAATAGTGAGAGATTTGTTTGGCATTTACACTGCACAATTATTGCTCATGGGAACTAATTTTGAGAGATAATTGTTATGTGTAAATAGGCCATAAGCCACCGTGATGAAACCGTATCCAAGCCCCGATCCCCGCCGTCACATCAATATATCCAAAGAGAGGAAAACCGCAGCACTCCAATCCAAAGACCGGGTACTTATTCACCAAGTAATGCTTCTCCGGAGAAAGACCTGTTTATGGTTGAAACGTTGTCCAGGTCTCAGGGAATAAATACCCCGTTTTTGGATTAAAATCGGAGCGCTGAGGTTTTAGCTTTTAGATATAAAGAAAATAAGTGGAGAAAGGAGGGAAGAGCAGAAAAGTGAGCGGGTAACTAATAAGATTTGTTAGATCTGCAGCGCCTGCCACTGCACCACGCTAGGAGAAGAGATATTAATCACAGACATGTTCCAACATTTGGATGGAGAGGCATTATTAGGACTTTATTAACTGTAACACTAGTGCAAAACTGAAAAACATGGAGGGAGCTCGCCTGTAGGGTCGCCGAGGGTCGTGAACCACTGACAACCACAACTGTAACACATTTACTTGTGAATTTTGGTATATAATTGTTAGTATACAAAGCCAGAGTAGTAATAAGATGTGTAATAAATTGTTTGGGACAACATTATATACATCTCAAAGCCTGTTCACGTCACATTGAGCCTGTATACCAGGAAAGCTCCTGATGAACAGACGCTAAACATTGTCCATGGGGCTCTATTACTCAGACGGAGGTCAAAAATGGACTTTTAGCATCTGTCTGGCCGATTTGTCAGTATACACGCTACGATTATGGCTGAACGAATTGTGAACGAACTGGGTGTGTGTTTGCCCGAGACATTATCTGGCCAGCAGAGTTCATGGTCTTTCTCCCATGCATACACAATGAGTACATTGTCCTCTCCCAGCACGAGTAAACACTGCGCTCATAATATGAATGAGTGGTGCACGACTGCGCGCGTTTACATGTAACGATTATCACTCACTTACGACCATTTGATGGAATTTTGAGAGATAATTGTTGCGTGTAAAAGGGCCTTGGAGAAAAAAAATGCACAGGATACTTTTGTTTTTACATGGTAGCCTATAGGTGACAGATGCCACGGAATGGCATCCATTAAACTTATACATCATGAGCTTCCCAATAGCTTTAGATAAGATGTCTGTTATACATCTGCCATCATAGTGTATGGGGTGATGGATGAGTTAAATTAATGCCCAACAGTAGCATCTGTTACCCACAGGTTAAAAGGGCTCTGTTTTATGTATGTGTCATAATGAGCTGTTGAAAAGTTAATGGCATAGCTGTTACATGGATACTATTATGGTCAAAGGCTGAAGAATGATACCGTAGGTGCCGCCGGGCAGGGGAAGCAGTGTAAGCTAGCCTGGTTTACCTTTCACTATCAGAATCTGTGGGTTCCCATGTACCAGATGACCAGAAGAACCATCCAGGACACATTTAGAAAAGCATGGAGTCCCATTCATCTCAGGATAAGTGGAGGTCCAAGAGGTCCGACTCCCATGAAACTTATTGCATTTCCTAGTAATATGCCGCCAATTTATAAGATGGGAAAATACCTTAAAACTGTCAATAACTTTTCACACAACTTGTGCCTCTGTGATAGTCAATCTGAGAACTACCAAAAGTGCATATCGCTCTATTTACTTATAATGACTTTTTTGTGCTGAAAAATCAGTTTACAGTGTTGACCACTGTGGGGTCTCCATTTCTTTAAATTTGCTGTCCACTACCAGTTGTCAAGAGAAGTCAGTCTCTAGTAACAGAGATAACAAGATGGAACACAGGAGGGGAGGTGTTGTCTCACGCTGCCCATAGAAATCTGAGGAGAGGTGATGAGAAGGGAGGCTCGCTCGTATGCTTACCGTCTTAAAGCTACTGAAATCCCATCTATACTGCTCAGTAGTTCTGTTTAGCAGTGTCCTCCATTGCTCCATAAGGCTCTGTAAGGTGTGCTACAGAGAGTTAAGGAATGTTCACACTTGGCAGATCTGCTGCAGATTTCATGTAAATCTACCACAAATTTCATGTCAAAACAAGCAACATTTGGTGTGGATTTTGAAATGGATTTTGGTGCAAATATGCAGCAGATTTCACCCTTTCAATTTAAAGGTGTGAACCCGGCTGCGGATAAGCACCAAAGTTCTTGTCATTTGAGTGTGGATTTGCTACAGATGAAAATTCGCAGCAAATGGCCATATGTGAAGATACCCTGAGAGATGATATTCTGCTCTCCTCTGCGCTCAGTGTCTGCAGTCAGCGTAGCTCATCAGCTCAGGGACAACTGAAAATTAGAGATGCAGCCTGCACAGGGGGAATACTGGTGATAGATGCCGGATACAAGTCCTACACGGGTCAGAAAGCACGCTACTTCTCATGTACACACAGACAACTTATTCTGAAAAGCCACCTGAAATGACAGCTATGCTTAAGGCCTCTCTCACACTTTTTACCGCGACTAGCACAGCGTTTTGAATGCCGCGGTATAACGCTCCCATTGAAATCAATGGGGCCTCAGAGACATGCAAGGATCACAAGTGCTAGCCGGCACTTTCCAGTGGCGCGACTTTCGAGCAGAGTCTGCTCTATCATTGGCCATTTAGCACACCTCATTACCCATCACAATGATCGGTTGCACTCGCTGTCGGACGCAAGGAGCTGTGGCAGAAAACGAAAGTGAAATTGCGGCGCTTTGCTGCATCCATGTGTTAGAGGACCCCAAGTTATCCCCTATCCATAGGATAAGGGAAAACTAGCTGATTGGCAGAAGTATGAAAAAGGGGTCTGATCGGTCCCCAAATATGGAGGTCATGCATGAGAGCCGAGACTATATTCATTTCAATGAGGCACCTGAGATCGCGAGTACTTGTACTCGGCAAGTTCTGGTGATGCCATTGAAATAAAAAGAGAGGCAGCGCACATACGCGACCTTCACGCCATTAATTTGGGGTCCAACCAGACGCCTGTTTTTTCAGGATTGGTGGGGGTCCCAGTAATCAGACATCCACCAGTCAGCTATTTATCCCCTATTCTATGGATGGGGGATAACGTATTAATTATACACTAGTATGATATCAATATTTTAGAAGCTTCTTAATAGAAATGGTAAGAAATACAGCTATTACGGTAATGATGTTCCATGCCACAACTAGTATAATGGTCACATCTAAGCTATTGTACTTATTAAGGGAAACTTAAAGCTATGTTCCTTAGAGAAAAGAACGTTAAATTGCCGGCCAATTCTAATCTATTTCTGTACCGTTTTATTATAGGCTATTACGGAGTCCTCCACAAAGAGACAGGGTGTTTCCTCACAGTTTACATGTATTAATCTTGTAGCGGCCAGAAGTGACTAACATTCAGGAGACAGCAAGAAATATACCTGGAGCAGTAAAAGAGAATGTCGTCACACAAAGGTTAGGCCAACTCCAAATGACTGAACAGTGCGTCTCTTTGTAGCTCATTGGCATTGTTTGACCAAAAAGCTTTAGAGAAAAGTTTTATAGCCGTTCTTGTTCCCGAACCAAATATAAAAGACAAATTAATGACATCAAATAGTTAAATAAATATGTAATGTCTACAACACAACTAAAGCTTTACTGGATGAGACTTGTAAAAAGTGGATCCGTATGAGAATAGAATGGTAGAGTTGGAAGTGACCTCCAGGGTCATCGGGTCCAACCCCCTGCTCAGTGCAGGATTTACTAAATCATCCCAGACAGATGTCTGTCCAGTCTCTGAACACTTCCATTGAAGAACTCACCACCTCCCGTGGCAACCTGTTCCACTCATTGATCCCCCTCACTGTCTAATATCTAATCTGTGTCGCCTCCCTTTCAGTTTCATCCCATTGCTTCTAGTCTTTCCTTGTGCAGATGAGAATAGGGCCGATCCCTCTGCACTGTGACCGCCCTTCAGATATTTGTAGACCGCTATTAAGTCTCCTCTCAGCCTTCTCTTCTGCAAGCTAAACATTCCCAGATCCTTTAACCAATTCTCATAGGACATGATTTGCAGACCACTTACCATCTTGGTAACTCTTCCCTGAACTTGCTCCAGTTTGTCTGTCTCTTTTAAAGTGGGGTGCCCAGAACTGGACACAGTATTCCAGATGAGGTCTGACCAAAAGCCCATTTACACCAGCAGATGATCGCTCAAAGATCGCTCAAACAACAGTTTGAGTGAAAGCTTTGAGTGATCATTTTGCATAAACTATTAAGTAGCTACTCAGCTACTTAATAGCAATTAGGTGTACAAATGAAGCCTTAGCTAAAAGCAGTTAATAGCCCGAGAGCTCTTATCTGCATTCAGATCCTTTGTTCTCCAGGGAAAAACAATGCTATCAGCACTCCCCGCGGAGAACTGCTGACCAACGATTTTTAGGTTGGACTAAATATAACGATCAGCTAGACTCAACGATTATCGCTAAAACGATTGCCGATTAGCAATTTTTTAGCGATCATTGGCTGGTGTAAATGGGCCTTAAAGAAGAGTAGAGGGCGATAATGAGCTTACGTGATCTAGACTCTATGCTTCTTTTAATCCATCCCAGAATTGTGTTTGCCTTTTTTGCTACTGCATCACACTGCTGACTCGTGTTCAGTCTGCATCTACAGGCCATCATTATAATGGCATTCACACAGATTATCACTAACTTGTATGTAACAAAGAAAAATGATGCAAGTAGCATACACAAGCTCCAGCTACCAAGGCTGTTAGGTTCCAAAATGTTCCATAGCAAGAAAATGAAATATTGATGGTGTTGACCATGTCTACCGCAGCAAATGATTCACAGTCATGTAATATATTTTAGCATACATTACAGTGAATTTATAGGTTTGGCTACTATGGCAGAACATTCATAAGATTCGACGGTCAGTTCACAAAATACCTTTAACTCCTCCAAACGGGCCATGAGTCATGTTGCAGGCTGTTCGTTGAAGATTATGTTCATACATCAGTTTTATCTGATACTGGTTTCCATGTTCCACATTTCCCAAAGTACCTGCAAAAACAAAAAAAAAAGAAGAAAACAAAAGATTACAATGAAGTGTTGAGAATAGCATGTGACTTTTACTGACCAGCAAATAACCGTGACGTGTCTATAAGAATAGAAACTGGATGAAGAGGGGGCCACATTTTACAACTAGCGCAGCACTATCCTTAGAAACCGTTTAACCAGATGGCTGGCACAGTCCATCTTCTAGAGCTCCTGCCTGCTAAATCCAGACCCCTGTAAAGAACAGAGCCAGTCAGCACATCATCTGTATTAAAGGGTCACTCCAACTAAAACACATTTTCCATCACCTCTCATCTGATTTTGTGTCACATTTTGGACATCTATGTATACTGCACTCACTTCATGCAGTGCAGCCTCCTGTCTGATACTTATCAGGTAAGATCTTAACTTTTATATTAAAAGATTAATTACATAAAAGGAAAAAAAAAATCACTGGTGTGGCCCTTGAAGTTTCTACTTCCAAAAAACACAGTCTACAAATAAACTACATTTTGGATCTTTACACAGTGAGCTTTTTTTCTCTAGATTGAGAAGACACACCTACAACCAAACCGCGGTCATTTAAAGAGACACTCCAGTGAAATAGTTTTTTTTTCATTCATTATGTAACTATCCCCCCAATATATACAAGTCAGCTAGTATTACCTTGTTTAGTTATTCCTTTCTATCTGAAACTTCCTGGAGTCCTTCTTCACAGGTGGGTCATGTGACCACCTGAGATTTACTTAGCTTTATGTTGAAAAATTCAGTTCTTAGTCAACATAATTCCTGTGTGATGATATTACATGGATTGTACCACACAAGCTATTTAGAGGGGGGAGGGGTGGGGCACAGAAACTCCTATCACATTACTGCTGGTAAGGCTCCTGTCACACAGTTATAGTGAAGGAGATGACAGCCATCCTCCTGACTGTATACTTATGGTCTGTAGCTTATTTAGGTGAGTATAGAATGGAGACGGTAATAAAAGAGTCCTCCTAGCAGGCATAGATGGTACAAGCTCTAGCTGGTCATGTGATGATGCGCTGATGCATCATGGGATTGATAGCATAGCCCAGTGAAAGAGAAAGCAGGGAGAAATCTCAGTATTAAGATGGTGCCTTATAAGCATCAAACAAGAGTCTGCGCTGTAAGTGACTGCGATATACACAGGAGACCACCAGAGTTTGACAGGCAATTGGCTGAGGGGGACAGGGATGAAAACATGTATTTTTGCCAGCTTGGTCCTTTATGGTGGCCCTACACATTAGATAGAAGGAGGTTGGTGAATGAACAAATGCTGAACAAGAAATTGTCCGGTGAATGTTTGTTTCATAGATGCAGCCAGACACACTTAGTCCATATTGGCTGTTGGAGTTCTACATGATCTATGGCTCTGGATGACAAACCGATGATCTCTGGGAACATTCTTCTCCAAGAAAGATCTTATTGTTAATTAGCAAAATCTTATGTTAGAACTAAACGTCCTTCATCTGACAGTCGGACGAAAGTTTCAAACACGACAGATTTTTTTTAGATGATGACGACAGTCTGTCAGTCTGATGATGACACCCGTTAGCTAAAATGATTATTTATCGCTAGATTTCACCAAAACAATGGTTTTGGTTGAAATTGTCCATTTATATCAACTTTAGTCTAATGTGTATGGGAAGCCTAAGATGTCTTCAAAGGATCCTATTCAGAAGGGTTACTAGTAGAGATGAGCGAGAGGGTTCGTTTCGAGTAACAAACCCAATTGAAGTCAATGGGCGACCCGAGCATTTTTGTATTTCGCCGATGCTCGCTAAGGTTTTCATTTGTGAAAATCGGGGCAGTTCAAGAAAGTGATGGGAACGACACAGAAACGGATAGGGCAGGCGAGGGGCTACATGTTGGGCTGCATCTCAAGTTCCCAGGTCCCACTATTAAGCCACAATAGCGGCAAGAGTGCCCCCCCCCCGCACTGCGGGATGAATTGTCGGGAGCACTGCGGGATGAATTGTCGGGAAGGGCTTAAATATAGAAGCCCTACCCTGCAATTCATCCAGAAATGTGTAAAAATAAAAAAAATATACCATATATACCGGCGTATAAGGCGACGGGGCGTATAAGACGACCCCCCAACTGTCACCTTATATGCCGGGAATACAGCGGAGCAAAAAATAAAAATCATTACTCACTTCCCTCGGCGTTCTGCGGCGCTGCTGCAGGATGTCGCTCCCTCCTGGTCCCCGGCAGAGCATTGCTTTCTGGACGCAGGGCTTGAAATCCCCGCCTCCAGAAAACACATGTGCCTTCAGCCAATCACAGCCAATGACAATGATGTCATTGAATGGCTGTGATTGGCTGACGGCGTGTGTTAGCTAATCACAGTAGCTTTCTGGAGGCGGGGATTTCCAGCCCTGCGTCCAGAAAGCAATGCTCTGCCAGGGACCAGGAGGGAGCGACAGCCTGCAGCAGCGCCGCAGAACGCCGGGGGAAGTGAGTAATGATTTTTATTTTTTGCTCCGCTGTATTCCCGGCGTATAAGGTGACAGTTGGGGGGTCGTCTTATACGCCCCGTCGCCTTATACGCCGTTATATACTTACCTTGTCCCGGCAGACGGCGTTCAGCACGGCCGGCCTACAGTGGGTGTGAAGGGGGTGTGAGTCAGACCTGCCCCCTGATTGGCTCAGCGCTGAGTCTGACTCACACCCCCTTCACACCCACTGCCGGCCGCCGCCGCTGAACTCCGTCTGCCGGGACAAGGTAGGTAGGTAGGTAGGTAGGTAGGTAGGTAGGTAGGTAGGTATGTATGTATGTATGTATGTATGTATGTATGTATGTATGTATGTATATATATATATATATATATATATATATATATATATATATATATATATATATTTTTTTTTTTATTTTTTATTTTTTTTATTTTAACATATTTCTGGATGAATTGCAGGGAAGGGCTTATATATTTAAGCCCTTCCCGACAATTCATCCCGCGATCGCCGGCAGCCCATTGCTTTCAGTGGAACCTGCTGTATTGCCGGCTCCATTGAATTCAATGGGCAAACATCGTTCTTCTCTGCCACAGCTGTTACAGCTATGGCAGAGAAGAATGATTTGTCTTCTATATGTTCTCAATGGGGTCGGTGCTGCTGCCGCCGGCCCCATTGAGCGCATATAGAGAAGAGAACAGGAATCGCAGATCGGAGATAGGTGCGATCTGCGATTTCTATGGCCTAAGAAGGACCGTTGGGGTTCTTGAAGCCTAAAATAACTCCTAACGCTCTCCCTATAGCAGCTCCGGCATCAACAGCACTTTCCCTGAACTATGTCAGAATGCATCTGTGGCGAGCCGCGGGAGGGGCCGATTTTTATACTCGGGTGACATCTGATCTCGCCAGCCACTCACTGCAGGGTGTGGTATAGGGCTTGAACGTCGCAGGGGGAAGTTGTAATGCCTTCCCTGTCTTTCTATTGGCCAGAAAAGCGCGCTAACGTCTCAGAGATGAAAGTGAAAGTAACCCGAACATCGCGTGGTGCTCGTCTCGAGTAGCGAGCATCTCGAACACCCTAATACTCGAACGAGTATCAAGCTCGGACGAGTACGTTCGCTCATCTCTAGTTACTAGGACAAACTTTAAGGGACACAGTCAGCACCTTTCAGCCCATAAACCAAGTTATGGAGCTCAAGGATGAGGGAACGGGGAGGTATCCTTCATACTCACCATGTTCCAGCGCTGTGTCCCCGCAAAGCTTGCATGTGGCAGCCGCTTATCCCTTTCTGCACACACCTCGCATGGAGATGAATGAGATATGTGTGCGCAGAAGGAGTCAAGCTGCTGCCACACGTGAGCTTAGCGTGAACACATCGCTAGATCATGGGCGCCCAGCAAGTATGAAAGATATCTTCTCGGATGTCCCATTCCATCACATTTGAGTCCCAGAACTTAGTTTATGGGGCTCAAAGGTGATGACAGTTTGCCTTTAAATAAGGTGCTCACTGTAACAGACCCCAAGTGCTCGCTAGCCTCCATACCTTCAACAAATACAATTTAGGGAACCCCAGACTTTCTAACTTGCAAATCAAGTGCAGCATCCCGTAGGGTGACGCCGGACACAAGGCATACGCTGAGGAGCTGGAAGGGCAAGATGCTAGTCTGTCACGGCGGCACTTACCATGCTCCCTCTCGGAGGGACACACGCAGTTAAGGCCAGGGCAGCATTGGGCCTCTTTCAGGCACCCCCAAAGTAGGGATGCCCAATAAACGGTAGAACAGGTGATGAGCTTGTCACGAGTGATTCCAGTGTTCCTGCACCCACTGGCATGAATATTGGTGGGGAAATATTTGAGTCACAGACAGTAATAAAGTACCTCAGGATTGGGGAATAAACTGGAATAAACCTTAGGCCGCCTGCAGACGAGCGGGTCGGATCCGGCGGCGAGAATTCTCGCCGCGGGACCCGACCCTAGCGCCTGCTGAGACGAGCACGTACTCACCCGCGCCCGGCGGCCCCGGCTCTTTCATGTGCCAGCTGCCGGGCAGCCGGCGCATACGCAGACCGGAGCCGGCGGCCGGGTGAGTGACAGGCCGCGGTTTGTTTGCCGCACGACATTTCGCGCGGCCGTCTGCATAGGAGTGCATATTGTAATGCACGCTTTTAGTGGCGGAAATCCTGCCGCGGGATTTCCGTCCGTCTGCAGGCAGCCTTACTTGGCAAACTTCAGCAGTACACAAGGCTCCAATTACAGACTTTTCTGGCTCAGTACTTGCTCTGGGTCTATGGGAGCCATGTTGCACCTCTAAGTATTTGTATGCCAATTTTTGTCATCCTTATGTCTGGAGGATTATGCTCACAACTAAATCCTGCTAGCATGATTCTGACAATAGTCATCCTGACAGTTGTCACCATGAACTTCAGACTACCGCATCTCCACATTAGCAACGCTGACTCCTCAACTTGTATAAGATTAGACACAAAGCTCTGCTTTCTTTTCAGAAAAAGCTCCACCCCTTTCATAGGCGAATCGGGTGCTTAGAGACTCTGACACCCTCTGATAGCCCATACGTTAAGCTTATGGGATGACAGTAGGTGATCCGCTGAGTCCGGGATGTGTTTATACTTATCCTTCCCATCGGTCCCCCGGTGTCAGCGCTGGAAGGCGCCACTTAGTGCATTGAGCGACGCTGCTAAGTAACTGCCCATTATAAAATTATAATGGGCAGACTAACAGCTGACACCGGGGGAACGACGGGGAAGGTAAGTATAACACTTACATCCCCAGACTCAGCGGGTCACCTACCTTTAACCCATTAGTTTATAGGCCTAAATTAGGTGACCGATTCCCTTTTTGCGCCTGCGATAATCTCTCCTGGGCTCTCACACAGGAGCGATGATTACTCGGTGAATGGAGGCGAAGCGCACAGAAATCACTTCAGGTTGCCTCCCTGCACAGTAAACAGGTAGTTGTTAAGAGATGAATGACTGCCTGTTTATATGGCCGATGGTCGCTTGACTTTTAAGCCTGCAGAATCTGAATGACTATTTGTCGTTCACCGTTCAGTCACTGGCAACGATCCAACAAGAATCTGAAGGTTAATCGTTCAGTTTACAAGGGCCCTTAGTCTGCTGTGCCATTTACGTCATGGAGATGTTCTGCAATATCACATAGCCCCTGTCTTGGCACTTGGATGTTGGATATTTTATATGTCAACCTCATATCGAGTATTAGACAACTGTAGCCATTTTGAAAGAAGGAGTACCGAGCAGTGACTAAGGCATTTCCAAGTATATTTTGCTGAGATGTATTTGGGATGAGGCTGTCATTAACTTTACCTGAGACTGAATAAACACACAGCTTTTTTGGATGTAAAACAGCAAGATGAAGAAGCTCCGTACCCCTAGGAGGAATGAGGGAAAAGAGAAAGTACATTAATGCTATGTAGTACATTTCAGAAAACAATACATTTCTGACTAGATGTAGACAAATGCATAAAGGCTCAGTTCACACCATCTATATTAGGAAACCCTCCAGCACACAGCTGATGTATGAACTGCAGGTATTACATATGTTGCCCACTGACTCCCATGCTAAGAAAAAGAAAGTAAACTTTTTTGTGGGTTCTGCTGTACTGAAAAAGACAGCTGAGCATGACTTCCAACAGAGTGGGAAAAGCTGTACCAACATATACCATGAGAACAATTGGCATAGATGGGGCCCAGCAGAGTCCACAGTATACCCCAATTCTGAGCACACATCTTCTCAGATTGGGTCCACACAGTCTTGCTGGACAAGTAATTTATGGAAGTATTCAATAAGGATCTTGAGGATCCTTATGCAGTATGGGAAACACATTAAAGGGTTAACCCCTTCCCGCTGCAGCCCTTTGTTTTTTTTTTCCTCCCCTCTTTCAAAAAATCATAACTTTATTTTTCCATCGATGGCTTTGTGTGAGGGCTTGTCTTTTGCGAGGTGACCCCTAGTTTTTATCTATACATACATATGACTTTTTGATCGCTTTATATTCAACTTTTTCTTAGAAATGGGATGACCATAAAAAGCACAATTCTAGCATTGCATATTTTTTTTCCTGGAGACATTTTACATGTGGGATTAATAATGTGATAAATTAATCAACTGGACTTTTCAGGACACTGCAATACCAATTTATGTAATGACGCGGAAAATGTTTTTAATTTTTTTGTTCCACTAATTTAAAAAAACATTCTAATTGTTTTTCCTTTTCTTTTTTTGTCCCCATAAGGACTTGAACGTGTGATTAATAGATCATCTTCTTTATTCCGATCTGGGATTTCAGCATACTGCATTCCAACTGATATTCTGAGGTGGAATTTAAATGGTTAACAGTCACAATCAGAGTTATCTCTAATCGCAACTGTTATTGGTGGGTGCTGGCTGTCAAAGATGGCTGACACCCACCGTGTATGGAGTGGGCTCAGCTCTCAATCTCGCTCCATACAATGACACCCAACATCTCAGACAAAAAAACCACACATGTATAGTACACTTCAGAAAAAGGGTAAAGCCAAAAAACTTCAATGTGATGTACAAGATGCATAACAGAACAGTACTTCTACATGCGTATACCAAAGAGAGAGGGTGAAGTAGGAGCGTCCCGATGTCATAATGTGTATAGTCAGGCGCAGGATCAAGTACTTCCACACGGAGAGGTAAACACAAGAAGGGATGAACCAGAGACAACACAACAAAAGGAAGACCAATTACAGACAGGAACCCAAGTAAATTATGAGGACACATTGAAAGATCTTTAACTCTTTGGCTGTAAGATGCTCTTTCAGAAATCAAAGTGCTAACGACCACTTGTGTGTGAGTGAGTGCTTTTCATGTTCCGCCCCTGATTACATGACAGTGACATCATCACAGTTCCTAAAGCATAAAATATGCAGAGCCTGACAGCAGCCCTGTGCAGACAGGACCTGTGATGATGTCACTGTCATGTGATCAGCCACTGGCTCTTAACTCCACCTGTGATCGCATGACAGCGACATCATCACAGATCCTAAACCAGCACAGTCCAATGAAGGATGTATGCAGCAGATCTGTGTGTGACGTGTGACGCGCATATAATGCAGCAGAGCTGTGTGTGGTGTGTTTGACATGCATGTAATGTAGCAGAGCTGTGTGTGTGACATGCATGTAATATAGCAGAGCTGAGCTGTGTGTGGTGTGTGTGATGTGCATGAAATGTAGCAGAGCTATGTGTGGTGTGTGTGACGTGCATGTAATGTTGCAGAGCTGTGTGTGGGATAAGCATATAATGTAGCAGAGCTGTGTGTGTGAGACACAAATGTAATGTAGCAGAGCTGTGTGCGTGTGACGCACATGTAGCTTAGTTGTAGGTCTGTCACATGCGCATGTGCATGCGCGTGCATGTAACAGAGCTGTGTGTGTGACGTGCATGTAGCAGAGCTGTGTGGTGCATTGTGCCACCGGAAACACTGGTACTATAATTTCCTAATAATTACTAGTTTCACCATAAAGGTGATTCTGTGATCTCTCTTACTCATGTTGAGGATCAGAATACTGAGAATATTTAATTGGAGCTATTAGAAGAAGAAGAGAACACTGACAGATGGTAAGTTTTAGAAAAAAGTTTCCTCCTCTACCTCTATATCCAAATATAGAACTATTTATTAATTTGGTAATGGAAGAGATTAATAGGATTGCAGAGAAAATTAAGAACAACAATTACATGGTAGCTCAGAGGAAAGCTTAGAGAGAACTCAACCAGATGATTGACATTGTTGTGAAACCCTCCAAAAAAGGGAGAAATATCATCATCTGGCAAAGTGATGTATGAAAAAGAAGTCTTGAGACAACTTTAAGACATGAAGTGTTAGAGGCAGTGGATGTTCAGTTCTCGTGTGTCTTTCAGAGCCGATTGGGGTTTCAAAATGTGCTGTTCAAACTCTTCTGAAGAAGCATAAAGACACGTGCAATGTTGAGGACAAGAGACGCAATGGTTGGCCAAGGAAGATGAAAGACACGTTTACTTCCTTTTAAAATCAGAAGATGTCCAGCAGTGCCATCAGCTCATAACTGGCAGAAACCAGTGGGACCCGGGTACCCATTTACTGTTCAGAGACGGCTGGCCAGAAGTGGTCTTCATGGAAGAATCACAGCCTAAAAACCATACTTTCAGCACAGAAACAAGACCAAGGTGCAAAGAAATTGCAGCAGGAGCTCCAGACTGATGAGTCAAAATCATGAAGGCAATTTGTTCACCGAAGGGCTAGACAGCTGTACAATAATGAGTGTCTGCAGGCAGCAGTGATGCATTGTGGAGAGCGGTACAATAATGAGTGTCTGCAAGCAGCAGTGACGCATGGTGGAGAGCGGTATAATAATAAGTGTCTGCAGGCAGCAGTGACGCATGGTGGAGAGCGGTACAATAATGAGTGTCTGCAGGCAGCAGTGAGACATGGTGGAGAGCGGTACAATAATGAGTGTCTGCAGGCAGCAGTGACGCATGGTGGAGAGCGGTACAATAATGAGTGTCTGCAGGTAGCAGTAAGGCATGGTGGAGAGCGGCACAATAATGAGTGTCTGCAGGCAGCAGTGAGGCTGTATTTACACAGGCGGTCTTATTTGGAGAGTTTTGTGCTTTAAAGATGTGCCAAAATAGAAGCCATTATTTGCAATGAGTGTGTTTACATGTGCAATTTTTTCCTTGCAGCGATGCTGTGAGATGGAAAAACTGCAGCATATCCCATTTTTGGGTGAGATCACCCATTATTTCCTATGGAAGGCAAATATCACATCGCACTCTCCTGCCATCCGCGAATCCAATGCAATTTTTACCATTAGAAGTACTGGAGAAACAGGTTTAGTTTTTTTTTTCACACGCATAAAACTCGCATGGGTGGAAGTGTCATGTCGCTCCGCGTCTCTCGGACCGATAGCGTGCTCGCCTGTGTAAATACACCCTAAAGCTTGCTGGAGTTTCCTTGCAAGTTCCGGGCTGCATTCAGCAAATGTTAGGGATTTGGTCAGGATTAATGCTCAGAAATCCAGGCAGATACTTATCCATCAGGGAGGCATCTGATCGGCTCTAAATGTATTCTGCAGCAGGACAACGACCCCGAACATCCAGCCAATGGTATTAATGGGGTTGTCCAGACCAAGAAAAACATGGCTGCTTTTTCCCAGACACAGCACCAACCTTGTCTGTAGGGTTGTGTGTGGTATTGCAGCTCAGTGTGATTGAAATGAATGAGAACTGAGACCCAATACCAGACACAACCCACAGACAAGGGAAGCGCTCTGTTTGAGAGAAAGCAGCCATGCTTTTATAACCTTGGACAACCCCTTTAACCCCTTCCCGCTCCATGACGTACCGGTACGTCATGGCAGGCTGGTACTTCACGGAAAATGATGTACCGGTACTTCATCGGGATAGCGCGAGATCATGACTGACCTCGCGCTATCCCGCAGCGGGAGCCGGCTGTCAGTCACAGCCGGCGTCCGGCTGCAACAGCGGGGGGGCATCGGAGATGCGCCCCCCGCTGTTAACCCCTTACTTAGATCGCGGCAGGGAAAGTTCACAGAGGAAGCGTGCTCCCTCTGTGTCTCCGGCCGGCACTCGCGATGTCATCGCGAGAGCCCCGCCTGCCACCATGGCAACAGGACGCCAGACACTGGTGTCCTGTATTGCCTATGCCTATGATCGCTGTATAAGCGAAAAGGCACTGGCGTCCTGTATTGCCTATGATCGCTGTATAAGCGATAAGGCATGGCAGAGCAGTAGCTCTGCCATGCCTTATCACAGCGATCATAGGCACAGTGCTGCAAGTCCCTCAGAGGGACACAAATAGTGAAAAAAAAGAAAAGAAAAATGTAAAAAAAAGAAAAATGTTAAAAACCCCCTTTTATTATGCTTTTTCTAATATTAGCCTAAAAAAAGGTAAAAAGCATCTGACCTGTGCCTGTAAGGCATCCTCGCGGACAGCCTCCATTTAAGTCAATGGATGCGATTGTTCAGTCTCCCATACACAATTAACATCGCGTTTGAGTGTCGGAAACATTCGTTACTTCCTAGGAAAATAGATGTAAAAAGCCGGGATGCCAGCTGGAGAGGAGCGAGAGACGATACGTGGCGCATTACATACATCCAGGCGGAAAAGCAATCGTATCCGCGATCTTCCATGAACATTCGCAATTACTTTCCGTGACGTATCGCAGTTCTCCCGCAGCAGAGATCTGCATGCAGAATCCAGCCTGTTTGTGTGAACACGGCCGAGCAGGACACCTTCTAAGGGCTGGTTGCTCTGGATCCTGGATTAAACTGCGACCATCTGTGAACTCGCTGTAAGATATAACTGGCGCACTAACACTTTATCATCTAATATTTACACTTCAAGTTCATCTCATCTGCAATCAAAGGTTAAACAAAGAAGAAGAGATGAATTGTGATTGGTGACTGTAGTCAGGTGATCGTCCTAGCGATAGTAATAACACGCCCCTACCAGCAGAAAACGGGAATGCAATGTCACCACCCAGAAAAAGCCTGTCTGGTTGTCAGCCTGCTCCGCCATCTTGGATTTTGGCTGCTACATTAAGTTCAACTAGTTTGATCAGCCAAGATCAGAGCCTCACATTGATCCTAGATCTCGGCGACGGCCATGGATTATCCTAGATCGGTGAAGGTTTTTCTGCTTGATGTTAGATCAATTCTTGTTGATCTCGGATCAAATTTTTGGTGCAACGGGCCGTAAATGTGCGTTACATCGCTGTTCTATAGGTTCAGGGGTTTAATAGTTGGAGAACTGATGACAGCTTCCCTTTAATCCTGTCAAGTCAACAGCAATAGCCGTTTCTATTACCTGCTTCTGATATAAGCGGCTTAAGACCGAATCTCCTTATAGAGAATTATAAGCAAGGCAAACAACAATGGAGGCAGCTGTCCGATTAGTCATTGTCGCTGACTTAACAAACATATGACATAATAATCATTATTTGTATAGCGCCAACTTATTCTGCAGCGCTAGATACAAGATATGCAACCTACATTAAAAAAACTGCATAAGCTTGGTCCTTAGATGGTTAAAAAAGCCGTAGTAAGGCCGCCTGCACACGGGCGGAAATTCTGTGGCGGGATTTCCCACAGAATTTCCGCCCCTGCCCGGCTGCATAGGACTGCATTACAATACGCAATCCTATGCAGACAACCGCGATCTGTCCGCTGTCCGCGGCATGCTCTATTTCTGTGTGGGTCTCGCAGAGGTCCGCACAGAAATGTCACTCCCGGGACGCCGGCTCCCTCTGCGCATGCGCCGGCTGGCCGGCAGTCAGCACATCACAGAGCCGGAGCCGTGGGAGTGGTGAGCGCCGCACTGGTCCCTGCAAAGGGTCAGGTCAGGTCCTGCTGCGAGAATTCTCGAAACGGGATCCGACCCGGCCATCTGCAGGCGCCCTATGACGTTCTGTACTAACGCTTTATCTGTATTGCAGGGTAGTTGCTGGAGGAGTAACAGGCAGCAGCCGCCCCTGTAGGGGTATGTGTGCACACATCGCAGAAGGGTTCCGCATGCAAATCTGCCCCAAATTTGCACATCATTTCAGTTGGTGCAGATTTTCACCTTTTGCATTTGGAGTGGATGAAATCTGCTGTGAAAATCCATCTCTCTTCTGTGACAGACAAAGCGTGCAGCGGATATAAAACTCTGCAGTATTACTACTTCCCATTGTTGATTTTTTCTGTTTCGAGTGAATGCTGCTTGTACCCCATTCCCTAACCTCGTATGCTACTTTACCGCGGACTCTGTGTATGAGCTCACCCTTATACAGCTCCGATCTGCTGTATGCACAGACACAAACAGCTCTGCTATATACAAATGTAGATCTGCTATGTTATATACGCACCTCTGCTATGACCCGCACACACAGCCCTGCTATATACAAATGTATATCTATGTTATATACACACCTCTGCTATGACCCGCACACACAGCCCGGCTATATACAAATGTATATCTATGTAATATACACACCTCTGCTATGACACGCACACACAGCCCAGCTATATATAAATGTATATCTGCTATGTTATATACGCACCTCTGCTATGACACACACAGCCCTGCTATATATAAATGTATATCTGCTATGTTATGTATGCACCTCTGCTATGACACGCACACACAGCCCTGCTATATACAAATGTATATCTGCTATGTTATATACGCACCTCTGCTATGACACACACACAGCCCTGCTATATACAAATGTATATCTGCTATGTTATATACGCACCTCTGCTATGACACGCACACACAGCCCTGCTATATACAAATGTATATCTGCTATGTTATATACACACCTCTGCTATGACAGGCACACAGAGCCCTGCTATATACAAATGTATATCTGCTATGTTATGTATGCACCTCTGCTATGACACGCACACACAGCCCTGCTAAATACAAATGTATATCTGCTATGTTATATACGCACCTCTGATATGACACGCAGAAACAGCCCTGCTATATACAAATGTATATCTGCTATGTTATATACACACCTCTGCTATGACAGGCACACAGAGCCCTGCTATATACAAATGTATATCTGCTATGTTATATACGCACCTCTGCTATGACACGCACACACAGCCCTGCTATATACAAATGTATATCTGCTATGTTATATACGCACCTCTGCTATGACAGGCACACACAGCCCTGCTATATACAAATGTATATCTGCTATGTTATATACGCACCTCTGCTATGACACGCACACAGAGCCCTGCTATATACAAATGTATATCTGCTATGTTATATACGCACCTCTGCTATGACACACACAGCCCTGCTATATAGAAATGTATATCCGCTATGTTATATACGCACCTCTGCTATGACACACACACAGAGCCCTGCTATATACAAATGTATATCTGCTATGTTATATACGCACCTCTGCTATGACAGGCACACACAGCCCTGCTATATACAAATGTATATCTGCTATGTTATATACGCACCTCTGCTATGACACGCACACAGAGCCCTGCTATATACAAATGTATATCTGCTATGTTATATACGCACCTCTGCTATGACACACACAGCCCTGCTATATAGAAATGTATATCCGCTATGTTATATACGCACCTCTGCTATGACACGCACACAGAGCCCTGCTATATACAAATGTATATCTGCTGTTATATATACACCTCTGCTATGACACACACACAGAGCCCTGCTATATACAAATGTATATCTGCTATGTTATATACACACCTCTGCTATGACACGCACACAGAGCCCTGCTATATATAAATGTATATCTGCTATGTTATATACGCACCTCTGCTATGACACGCACACAGAGCCCTGCTATATACAAATGTATATCTGCTATGTTATATACGCACCTCTGCTATGACACACACACACAGCCCTGCTATATACAAATGTATATCTGCTATGTTATATACGCACCTCTGCTATGACAGGCACACACAGTGCCCTGCTATATACAAATGTATATCTGCTATGTTATATACGCACCTCTGCTAACATTTCTTCAACCTGCGAACGCATCATTATGTTGGAAATGCTCCTGGGCTCTATCTAATATGCTGCACATTTGGTGGGAACGTCCTCCCGCAGCCCCTCTCTGGCAGGATATCATTGATGCATTTGATTTTACCTGCAGATCATCTCTCGGGTCGAGCCCCAGAAGTAGTCTGATCAATGTGTTCTGGGTCCGTATCTCAAATCAAACAAAGTTTGGTTTGCTTCTCTTGTTGTGTTGGTTTGCAAACAAACAAATAAACCCCGGACGGTGGAAATCATGTACCGCTCAGGGCGATGTTGGTCAATCCCCGTGTGCGTTATCAGGAGATGAGAGCGCGTGAAGACAACACCTTTACTGCCTTTTATGCCACTGGGAAACCGTGGATCGTCATCAGATCATTGCAGGTATTTGGCGACTGGATCACCCAGGGCACACATATCACTCAACGCTTAGGGATATCTACTCCTTAGGATATTGGCAGTTGGGCTCTGGCTACCCCGTCCCCTGCCTTCCCTCCCACTAAGAGATATCTTCACTTGTACTGCATTATCGCTTTAGTAAAGCCTAGGCTTCTGTAAGTACGTGTGATGGCTCAGCGCATTATGTCAAACTTTTATTGGAGCGCACTTATAGAAGGACTACCGGACTAATAAAACTCCTTTTGAATAAAACATATAATGCAGATTTTTTTACATGCAGATCTTGGTGCAGATCCGCCCACAAATCCGCAGTAAAGAAACTCCATGTGAACACGGCCTAACAGGGATTGCTTTTCCAAATATCAAACATTCCCCAAAGCACTTGTGGTGCCAGGAAGTACCAAGAGAGTAAGCCATATAGCCTCTAGTCAGCGGACATCATCATGGAAAGGTTACCTAGGGAAACCTAGATTTACTGGGACATTACTAGTAGATCACCGGTAATGGATTGGGCTGCACCTCATACTTACGAAACAAACTTTCCCACTTCTACTTGGAGGATTGGATCACGCAGCTGAACCTCAAGCAACAAGTCTTCCGGCTGAGCGCCATCCCCGGCTTTGGAAGGATGAGGAGAAAATATACGGAGGAATCCGCTGTAGCTGCCAACAATGACTTTGTCTGAAGAAACAAAAAGTAGACACTGAGATAAGGAAGGATGTGATTCAGAGGAGGAAACTGGCACCAAGCACTAATACAAGATACAAGGAAGGATGAGATTCAGAGGGGGAGACCAGCACCAAGCACTAATACAAGATACAAGGAAGGATGAGATTCAGAGGGGGAGACCGGCACCAAGCACTAATACAAGATACAAGGAAGGATGTGATTCAGAGGGGGAGACCAGCACCAAGCACTAATACAAGATACAAGGAAGGATGTGATTCAGAGGGGGAGACCAGCACCAAGCACTAATACAAGATACAAGGAAGGATGAGATTCAGAGGGGGAGACCAGCACCAAGCACTAATACAAGATACAAGGAAGGATGTGATTCAGAGGAGGGGACCGGCACCAAGCGCTAATACAAGATACAAGGAAGGATGAGATTCAGAGGGGGAGATCGGCACCAAGCACTAATACAAGATACAAGGAAGGATGAGATTCAGAGGAGGAGACCGGCACCAAGCACTAATACAAGATACAAGGAAGGATGAAATTCAGAGGGGGAGACCGGCACCAAGCGCTAATACAAGATACAAGGAAGGATGAGAATCAGAGGGGGAGACCAGCACCAAGCACTAATACAAGATACAAGGAAGGATGTGATTCAGAGGGGGAGACCAGCACCAAGCACTAATACAAGATACAAGGAAGGATGAGATTCAGAGGGAGAGACCGGCACCAAGCACTAATACAAGATACAAGGAAGGATGAGATTCAGAGGGGGAAACCGGCACCAAGCACTAATACAAGATATAAGGAAGGATGAGATTCAGAGGGGGAGACCGGCACCAAGCACTAATACAAGATACAAGGAAGGATGTGATTCAGAGGGGGAGACCGGCACCAAGCACTAATACAAGATACAAGGAAGGATGTGATTCAGAGGAGGGAACCGGCACCAAGCACTAATACAAGATACAAGGAAGGATGAGATTCAGAGGGGGAGGCCAGCACCAAGCACTAATACAAGATACAAGGAAGGATGTGATTCAGAGGGGGAAACCGGCACCAAGCACTAATACAAGATACAAGGAAGGATGAGATTCAGAGGGGGAGACCAGCACCAAGCACTAATACAAGATACAAGGAAGGATGAGATTCAGAGGGGGAGACCCGCACCACGCTCTAATACAAGATACAAGGAAGGATGAGATTCAGAGGGGGAGACCGGCACCAAGCGCTAATACAAGATACAAGGAAGGATGAGATTCAGAGGGGGAGACCAGCACCAAGCACTAATACAAAATACAAGGAAGGATGAGATTCAGAGGGGGAGACCAGCACCAAGCACTAATACAAGATACAAGGAAGGATGAGATTCAGAGAGGGAGACCAGCACCAAGCACTAATACAAGATACAAGGAAGGATGAGATTCAGAGGGAGAGACCGGCACCAAGCACTAATACAAGATACAAGGAAGGATGAGATTCAGAGGGAGAGACCAGCACCAAGCACTAATACAAGATACAAGTTATGTAAAAGGCTTCATATTTTATTTTTATACATAGACAAATATCACTATTAGATCTTCAACTAATCACTCCATAACTTATGATATCCGCTCATTGCTGGTATAAACATTTTTTATATATTATAATACTAGCTGATATACCTGGCCTCACCCGAGTTAATTTGATACCGGTGTTTACGTGTTGTTTGCAAGGAACATTTTATGAAGTCGAGGTTACTTTAGAGTAACTAAGGAATAAAATATGTATACACATAGAGGAGCGTTAGATTCTCCTCAGGCTGCATCTACTGATGTCCCTCTGCAGAATGTGTGACCCCTCCCACTCTCCTCACTTAGGACCTAAAGAATGCTCGCGACAAATTTTACGCTTGTACGACACCGGAAAGTTACATTACAAAAGGGTGCCAATACTTTTGCACTTAGCATTGAATAATCAAGCTGTGGCCCCTTTACTTTTCCTATTTCGGACCCTAGGAATGCACAGACTTGGATTAGTCGCTGAAGACAAGCCAGTTCCACTCCGTAGCATCCAGCTTCGTTGATTATAACACCACTGCGAATGGAGGCAATGGTGGGTGGGTGTCAAAGGCAAAACATGTAATGGGCACCGTGAGACCAAATGTCCTTCAGCCAAGTGCCATGGAATAGTTCTGCCAGACATAGAGGCCTGTAACGATGGTGCTACCTGGCTCTGGATGGCGGTCAGCTGCTTGGACTTGTCAGATGATCCTTGTGTGAGTGCCCACATGCATCCACTTGTCCCAACACCTCCTAATAGTCTAATTAGAACGGGCCCTGCTAGCAGGCAATTCGTTAATACCACCATCCAGCTTCTCAAATCCCAATAATGCACCCCTCTCAGACTCTGGTAACGGGGTGAAATCTCTTCTTTGTGTCGTAGAGGTGTCTAGTGGCCAACAAGCTCTACAGAAGCGGAAGAAGAGGTCACTACACACAAGGATCCTCCGAGAGCCTCTGCAGGAAGTTTTGCAGCAAAATGACAAATTCTTCTAAGGGCCTAATTGTTTTTTTTAAGAAATTCAGAGCCCATAAAACCTTCACATCTTTATCAGTGGACTATTTAAGTATGTTTTTATTTCTCTATTCATCCTGCTGTAGTATCCTTTCAAGCGCAATTTAATCGTACCCATGTCTGTGCCTTGTCATAAGTATGTGTATATGCATGCCTCTTCGGATCTATTTCATCATGCCTGAGGAAGAATCCTGAGAGGTTCGAAAGCTCGCAGTAACATCATGTATTTTTGTTAGCCATTAAAAGCCATCATATCTACAAGATTACCTGGTTTCTCTCGCTGAGAACAATCACATTTTCCTCTACTTGTGACACAGGACCAAACCTTTTTCATTATATTGAAGGACCGCAGGACCGGTAGGCAATAGCATATATTCCTTCCAACTGTAATGACATGAAGCCTGCTGGACTTCCCCATACAGATGAACTCGGGGAATGATGTACAATGTGCGCTATATGCATGTTTAATTTTTTTCCAACTGGAGTCAATATATCCATTTTCTGAAGAGAATGTAACACGGCCGCACTATTCCTAACTCTAAGAATACACACATTGGTAACGCCGGCCACAAATTGGACAACTTTGCCCCAATCTGGTATTTGTTCTATTTTTTGCAATTGCGATACTCAGACGGAAAAAGGGCAAAATTATTTAGCAGGATGCGCACAATGAGCTGTCGGTCGGGATCCCAAGATGCAGACTCTGGCCAGTGAACTATGGATGACCTAGGATAGGTCATAATACTATTTTCCCTGGAAAGCCCCTTTAATGATCGTTAATGAGAACAGCGGTCAGACACTGTATGGTATCACATTAGTCTACTGACTAAATACAAGCTGCAGTATATATCCATCTCCCTTCTCCCAGTGTAGGGACAGTGCTCTATTTCAATGGCTTTAATCCTACTGCACATGTGATGTTCTCCTTGATAATAAAAGGTCAAATGTTGGCATATTTACACTTCAATATTTGTGATTTAAAGGGGCTGTCCAGTTGTAAACTGTTGATGGCATATCCTTAGGATAGGCTATGAATAATAGATCTGCAGGGGTCGGCCTCCCAGGATCCATGCTGATTAGCTGATCTCTGAATTTGTGTGCTCCGGCTCTGAGCTGATTTCTACAGGAAACGGACAGCTCAGTTCTCAATGTAGTGGCCAAGCTTGGTATTACAAGAAAAGTTCCTATTTATTTCAGTGAGGGCTTGGCCTGGAATACCACGCCTGGTCACCTAAGGAAAGGCCATCGATAGTTTACAACTGGAAGCCCCTTTAACATGAAATAAAATGAATGTTGACTAGAATAATATTCTACCAAATGGAGAATCCTATTTACCTTGTCCCGAACCTCTGTTGTCAACATCAGCTACAGACAAACATCCTTGATCAAATTCTTCATTCTCTCCCAGTGTGGCAGACCACCAATCGCGGGCTTTGAAAAGTGACATACCTGCAGACCCTGCAAATATCAAGATAGAAAGCGGATTGTTATGTTTTTTCACACTCCAAGTATCTTTATCATTCATCAAAATCATCAAGGCACCCAAGAAATATATCCAAATGGTCAGGTCTTCTTTCCAGATGCAGTTGCAATCAAAATGATCCAACCCCCATTGTACATTAGGGTTATTTGCCAAATTCACAACTTTCAGCTATTTGCAATTAAAAAATACAACAAATCAAACAAGAAAAATTTAAAGGGAATCTAGCGCCAGCTTTTTGCAGCTTTCTCTGAGAGGAGCATAAGATAGTGACAGGCACGCAGATTACAATGATATGTCTGCTCTACATATCTGTGTAGTAGTTTGGGAAAAACTTGCATTTTATTTAGTAGCAGCTAGACCCAGAGGACAACAGGAAGTAGTCCTTGATTTTCAGCCAGCCACCCCCACTTGCCCTACAGCCACTGATTACTACTCTGCATAGAGAGGCAGCAGTCAGACAGTTGTCACTCATTGGCTGGAGAGTGGACTGAGAGGAGCTAGCCTGCAGCTCACGAATATTGAGGACTACTTCCCGTAGGTCTCTGTGTCTGGTTGTTGCTAATAAAATGCAAGCTTCTGTGGCACAGATTCATACAGCAGACATCAATGTGACTGTCACTACCTTGTAGTACTCTCAGAGAGGGCTGCAAAAAGTGGTGATTCCCTTTAAATAGCTCAGTACAACTAATATAACAAGTGGTTTCTCCAAATTCAATGTAAAATGCCACTTAATTCTCAGACTACTTCAGTCTTGGAATTATTCAACCCCTTGCATAGAATCCCTCATAAGAGCACACATGTGTGTCAAGCAGGTGTTGTGTCAAGTACACCTGATGTAATTAATCACTACTTGCATCAGGAGTGTTTAAGATAAAGCACATCAAACACCTGGACTGGCTAGGGCTATGTTAACCTTTTCCAATCCAATTTGTATCCTGATTTTCCTAGGGGGCTTACTCTTTTTGTGCCGTTATACAACGGTGCCATCTGCTGGCTAAAGCCAATACTGCATGAGGTGACACGCTGGATTGGCGCCGACAGCAGAGAGGCTGGCAATGTACAGTAAGAGAACCCCAACGAATGTCTTCCAATATCGGAGCTGTACAGCCTTAAATCATAATGTCTTCAGACGTAAGACAGTGGATTGGAAAGGGTTAACTGTGACATTTGACTGCATGTTAAATATATGGCTAAGTCAAGAAAGTAGCCAAAAAGAAAATAGATCATTGCCTTGAACAAACAGGGAAAGGGGTAAAAAAGATAGAAAATGCACTGAATGTTCCTAGAGATACAGTTGGAAGCATAATTCTCAAGATCAAAGTTAAAGGTAACCTGTCAGCAGACAATAGGCGTATAACCTGGCCCTGCAATACAAATCAGCTCTACAACAGGCTACGGCCTCGCTCACACACGGCGTTTTGTACAGCGTTTAGCGCTGCCTTTTCAGCCCAGCGCTAAACGTTGTACAACACTCCCATTCATTTCAATGGGGCTGCTCACACAGGGCTGAAAACGCAGCGCCTCCCAACGCTGCACTTTGACAGCGATGCATGTTCTATTTTGGGGCGTTTTCAGCCCTGCGTCGCCCATTAAAATGAATGGGCAGCGGTTTTAACACTGCTGAAAACACGGCAACACTTTTCGGGGTGAGGGCTTGCAATAGAAGCCCTACCCTGAAAAACAGTCCCAGCTGGCTAGAGAAAAAAAAGAAAATAATACTAAAATAATACAGCGCCGGCAAGCTCTGATTGGCTGAGACAGTCAATGAAGGGCTGTGATTGGGCATCGAGCAAGCGCCGACAACCAATCACAGCACTCTATTGCCGGAGGCGGGGTTCTCAAACCTGGCCTACAGCAATAGACTTGTTAGTGCAGAGGAAGCCCGGATCAGCGGCAGAGACCAGAGAAGCCCGGATCAGCGGCAGAGTCCAGCGGCTGCGACCCGGACTGCAGCGGCTAGGTGAGTATTACTTTTTTTTTTTCTTTTCAGCATCCTTGGCTGCATTTTCAGCCGAGCTGAAAACGTAGCCAAAATGCTAGCATAAAGTATGCCAGCGCTGCTGAAACGGGGCGGAATCTGCAGTAAACGCAGCGTTGAAAAACGCTGCATTTCTGCAAACACCCTGTGTGAGGGCGGCCTAACATACATGTTTTAAGCAGAACTAAGTGCAGCGGGGAAGGTGAGGCATCTACACCTCATTTCATGGCACATGCGCCAGAAGACAAGGCAGGAGAGACACACAGCGCATGTGGATGATTTCAGCGCTGAGAGCGCCAACATCGGAAGGAAAAGGGGCGGCAGTGAGAGGCTGAAGAGGCCAGGTTTTACCAGTGACGCCTTGACTCGAAGCTGTAATGGCAGCGCCTCTTTTACCCGAGGCGACACATTTGCATAACAGGTGAGCTGCAATAAAAGTAAGAGTCTTACCTTTTGGTAAATCATTCACTTCTGCTTAAAACACTTATGTTATCCTGCTGCTAAGCTGACTTACCTTGTGGGGCAGGCTATATGCCTTATGTGAGGAAGCGGAAGGTCCCAAAGTCCGCCAAGGCCTGGCTGCAGAAGAAGACTCTGGAGTGGCCATCATAGTCACTCGACTTGAATCCTAAGGAAAATCTTCATTTTGGATGTGAAGAAGGCAATCGCAGCAGCAAACCCCAGAATATTCGTGAACTGGAGGCCATTGCCCATGAGGAATGGGTCTAAGATTCCCCAGGAAGCCTGTCAGAAGTTGGCATCTGGTTATGCATCACTTTGCAGCCACTCATAGCAGCAAAAGTTGTTCTACTAAATACTAAAGACACTTGTCATGAAGGGGCCGAATAATCCAGAGACAGCAGCCGTCATTAATAGTCGCACATTGTGTGGAATTTGGAGAAACCACTTGTTAAACATAGTTGTGTTGAGCCATTTAAAAGAAGAGTTTCCAACAAGTTTCCTAAAAATGCCCCAGGCTCTGCTTACAACTGCTCATAAGGGAGAGCTCTGCTACCAGCGGGCTTAGTCAAACCTGGTTTCAGGGAGAACTTTGCTAAAACCTCGATTTGGCGCACACCTGAACCTCTGGTGGCGAGTCACGTTTGTCCTTCACCTTCTTCTGTTATACACCGGTTTTAGGGGTACTGGTGAAGTTTGGGTTCGGTTCAAAGTAGTTAAGACCGAACCAAACTTTTTGCCCAAATACTTCAAACCAAACTTTGAAAAGTTTGCTCATCGCTATTAACGGGCGGACAGTGTGGAAGGTTACTGCGGCGCTCCGGTAAAGCTAGAAAGCTGGCAGGAACGTTCACAGTTCTGATAACTGTAATACAAAAAGGAAGCCGATATGACAGCATAGAAATGTCCTTGCAAGCAACTTGTGAGTCCCAAATACCACTAGAACATTAAGCTCCTTAAGACTGCTGAACGCGCCAGCGCTGGTGGGATGCCAATCCTCTTTACTACTATTACCTTCTGCCTGACAAACAGAGGGAGGAGGACAGAGACCAACAAGAGGGATGTGCCTCACAATGGAGATCTCTCATGTTCATGACTCACCGCACACTAGCAAGAGGAGGGGGACCCGCATCCCCAAATTACCTCTTTACAGTACGCAGTCGCATGCTGTCCACCACCGGCGCCCACAACCCTACTATAGTGGAAAGCAGCCGCACGATCATTAGTCGTGATGAACACAAGTCTCATAGCTAATAATTACACCCCAAAAGCCGCTAATTACTGGCGACTTTAGGAATTCAGGAGGGCAAATATATTTAATTAAAGATGTTATACTGAAAATGGCCATCCTTAAAGGGACTGCTGCCTCACAACAATAAGGACTGACCACAACTAGAAGGTCAGACCAACTCTTTGTATTCATCATTGCACTCCAAGCATGCTCGGAGCATGAAAACCAGAGGGAGGTGTTAATGGTAGTGATATCAGGGGTCTGGCGGAGTACAGACAGCACATAGCGCTGGCTCACGAGTAGAAACTCACCCTAAAGGCGAACACACAAAGCCAAACCATGCCCACCTACTTTGGCCAATGGCCATAAGTTATTCCCAAGGTTGTGCCGCCAATGACCACCGTAGGTGGAGGAATAGCCAACAGCACCGTATGTCTTTATACTTAGCCTGTTTATACGTCACCGGAACTAACCTTATTATATACATACGGCACCAGAACCAAGCTCATAATGTAAAAACCGTACCACAATCAAGCTCATTACAAATACAGTACAAAAACAAGTAAAATACATAACTGTGCCCCCAAGTGCCCTTTTAGTCATAATGGTGACCGCAAGAGCCCCTTTATTAATAACTGTGCCCCCCAACTGCCCTATAAATTTACTAATAATAGTGCTCTGAATGCAAAAAAATAAATAAACCGCTGCTTACCTAACCATGACATCACAGAGTGCTCCTTCTGGCCCGGCGCAGTGATGTCATCACACGGCCTGCGTCAGGAGGCCGACAGTCCTAATCTCCGTCTCCAACATGGACCTCCTGACGTCTGAACTTGCAGTGCAGCACAAGTCCGGACTCCAGTAGAGTAAGCCCAGCAGGTGCTTTCCTGTGCTCGGGTCTGTACTTGTACATCCGCCGCTGTACCCTCCTGGCCTGCGCTCCCCGCCCGCAATGCTTGTACTACACGGTGGAGACGCTCTTAAAGGAGCCTCTCAGGGAAGAGCCATACATTGTGTTATGGCAAACGCAGGCCAGAGAGGGCAGTTATAGAGATCCCCGCCTGAACGTGCTAGACCGCCTCAGGACTTACACTGGGAATCACGCCTCCCTGACGCCTTCCTTTAACGGGAACCAGTCGCCAGGTAAACACCATATACTAAGTTACTGCACTCGTACGGCAGGTTCCCGGGGGTCCAGGGAGGCATTTCTTTTACTTACCCGGCTACCCAATGCAGCACTGTCACCCTCAAAACTGAGCGAGGAACATGCAGCCAGCAATCTTACAGCTGTCCCCCGCCGGCAACAACTCCGATCAGCAACGTCGCTGATTGCGGCTGTTAACCCTTTAAAGGCACAGTCAAAATGAACAGTGGCATTTAAATACCCTGATCGATATTGGAGGTTCCCGAACAGACCCCCCATGATGAGATCACCGGATGCCATTCAGTTGCCATGGCAGCAGGGGGCTTTCTGAAGGTCGTCAGGGCTGCCATCACAGATTGCCTATCAAGCCATGCCTGTGATGAGGCTTGATAGACTGTCAGAAAGCAGTATAATGTAATACTATAGTATAACATCACAGCGCAGAAGCGATCAAACCATCACAAGCTCTTGACCCCTATAGGACTATAAAAAAATGTAAAAAAATCAGTTTAAAAAGTTGTATTTAAAAAAAAAAAGTAATAAAAGTAAAAAAAAAAAAAAGGTTTGCCATATTTATAAACAAACATCGAAATCATATTTGGTTTTGCTGCGTCCATAGTAAATAATGTGCATTTCCAGTCAACATCAGAAAAAAAATACACAATGCCAGAATTGCGTTTTGTTCACCCCGTCCCCAAGAAAAAATGTAATACAAAGTGGTAAAAAGTCGTGTGTCCTCCAAAATGGGAGCAATGAAAACTACAGGACGCCCGCAGAAAATGAGCCTCACACAACTTTGTACACAGAAAAATAAAAAAGTTATGGCTGCCAGAAGGCGGCGGCAGAAAATAATGTTGTGAATTTGGTATCGTAGTAATCGTAAAAATAACAATATACGCCTTCTAGGGGGGGATGGGTACTGGTGTATATCGCCACCACCAGAAGCTAGGGGTTGGACAGGGCTTCCATGGAGGAACGCCCCTGTCACACCCCTAGCTCCCGATTGGGTCAATGCTTTAAGGTCCTAGCAGCGTGTGGATTGATTTTAGCCGGCCGTGCAGGTTTAGGATGAGGGTTACTTCTCCAGTTAGGCTTAGATTATGACCCTAAGGGTGACGACCCACTGCAGCTCTTTTTCACTGCGAAATTCACAACGTTTTTTTTCTCCAGGTGTCTATGGGACTTGTTAATGTTAAAATCGCATTGCTCAAAATCGCGGTAAATTGCTATTTTACCATGATGCGCTTTTAACATTAGAAAGCTCCATAGACACCTGAAAAAAAAACGCAGCAAATTCGCAAACGCTAGTGGGTAGTCACCCTTAGGCTTCTTTCACATGAGCGCATATATGCGCTGTGATCTGATGCATTGGATTCCAATGCATCAGATCACATGGGCGAATTTCAGAGACGTAAAAAAAGCCAATATAGCGCCGGGCGTTTTTACGTCAGGCCCAAAAGATAGTGCTGGAACTATCCTATGGGCTGGAATACGTCGGCCGCTGGAGCGGCAGGAGGGAGTTCAGCAGTGTGGCTCCTAAACTCCCTCCCTCTAGTCCCCCCTCCCCCCTGTGCTATGGGAGGGGGTGGGGCGGAGCTAAGCACCGGTTCGCCCCCTCCCATTGACGGCTATGGACAAGGGCGGGGTGTGGGCGGAGCTAAGTGCCCACCCTCTCTGCACCCCTAGTTCATAGCCATCAATAGGAGGAGGGGGGCGGACGGGCGCTTAGCTCTGCCCTGTCCCGCCCCCCTTCTGTTGCACATAACGAGCAGGGAGGAACGAGAGGTGAGCTGGCGATGGCCTGGTGAGCTCGGAGCATTTGCGCCGGCCTCACCAGGTCAGATGAACAGACGCACAAACGTTTGATTTGTGCGCCCGTTCACCAGATTTTTCACTCTAAATGTAGCGTATATTGGCCGGCTGTTTTCACAGATGTGCGCTCGTGTGAAAGACCCCTTTGGCTTAAAGGGGTTGTCCCGCGCCGAAACGGGTTTTTTTTTTTTCAACCCCCCCCCCCGTTTGTCGCGAGACAACCCCGATGCAGGGACCTAAAGAAAGCTTACCGGAGCGCTTACCTTTATCCCCGCGCTCCAGTGACTTCTATACTTACCGGTGAAGATGGCCGCCGGGATCCTCTTCCTCCGTGGACCGCAGCTCTTCTGTGCGGTCCATTGCCGATTCCAGCCTCCTGATTGGCTGGAATCGGCACGTGACGGGGCGGAGCTACACGGAGCTACACGGAGCCCCATAGAGAACAGGAGAAGACCTGGACTGCGCAAGCGCGGCTAATTTGGCCATCGGAGGCCGAAAATTAGTCGGCACCATGGAGACGAGGACGCTAGCAACGGAGCAGGTAAGTATAAAACTTTTTATAACTTCTGTATGGCTCATAATTAATGCACAATGTATATTACAAAGTGCATTAATATGGCCATACAGAAGTGTATAGACCCACTTGCTGCCGCGGGACAACCCCTTTAAGGGCATGCACAAATCAATCCACAGGCTGCAGGCTTCCCCACAGCCTCCCCATCCTCCTCCCTCACTGTGACCCAGCGCTGTGCAGTGTTACTGCATTGTCCCTGCTCCCCTCCCGCCTTCCCCACAGCCGAGCCGTACCCCTTCCTCAGTCTCACCCACCGCCGTGCTGTGCACAATGCCACGCTGACGCACCCTCACTGTACGTCGCCATCTGCTCTCATGTGCTGGCAGCGCAAGGAAACCGGCAGGCTGTCATTGCCGCTAGAGAACATGAAGCTGCTGTGCCGCCGGGATGTCCCTGCTACTCTCCAGCCTTCCCCACAGCCTCCCCGTCCACCTTACTCAGTGTCGAGCAGCTGTTGCCACCGGGGATGCCGCTCTTACTGAGTCCCAGGACCTGAAAGCCCGAGCAGGGGAAAGCAGCCCTGCAGCCAATGAAAAACTGGGGGGCGTGCCCAGCAGCCTGTATCTTGTCACCACCCACACTTCCGGTGGCGACAAGATACACCAGTACCGGAGGAATGTTACTGACAGTGAGGGTGTATATCGTGTGTACATACATATATACACATACACACACACTCCTTCTAGTGGGGGGATGTTACAGACACTGAGTGGATATATATACAGTGGTGTCTTAGCTTAAGAGTTTAATTCCTTCCGTGACGGAGCTCTTAACCCAAAACACTCTTGTGTCAAATCAATTTTCCCTAATGAAATGAACTGAAACGCCATTAATCCTTTCCGAAAGCTCCCTGAAGAGGGGATTGGTATGACCCAATATTTTAAACAAAAATAAGCCCTAACTACACTACATGTAAAAAAAAAAACATCAATATTCCCCTACGCTGGCGTTCCGGTCCTTGCGTGGGTCTCCGTCGCTGCTGCAGCCTGCCGGGTCCTCATTCACGCCGACAGAGGATTTCTTCCTGGAAGCGGGGCTTGAATTCCCCGCCTCCAGCAAGCTAATGCTCTGACTGGTTAATCCAGCGCAGCGTCAGCAAATAAAAAAAATTCAGCGCTGGGTTAACCAATCACAGCCATTCAACTGCGTTAGGTATTAGACTCCCCCTGAGCCAGTGTGAGATTCCCAGAGACAGCGGCGGTACTGCGCATGCGCGGTGATGTCACCTATCTCCGGTGGAATGTGGGAGCAGGCCTGTAATCCGTGAGAGAGCCTGCTCACAAGCCAAGAAGCTCGTAAGCTGAGGCAAGACTGTATGTGTGTATATATATATATCTCTGTCACTGACGATGAGTGTGTAGTGTACAGAAGTTAATGTGTGGAAGCTTCTGGATGTTCTATGTAGTCTTGTGCTTCTGTGTCCTGTCAATGTGTGAGGGTATATGTATATATTGCCATATGTTTTTTATGCTTTTATACCTATATGCAAGTTCTATTCAAAGTTAAAATGAGAAAAACTGGATAATGTGACACCAACATTTCCCTTGTTTGAAAAAGATGAAGAGCCAGTTCCGATAATGCCAACCACGTACGTTACCAGAAGAATGGAGAAATGTACTAGTACTGTGCCTACCCCGGTCTCATAAGATGGACTGTCAGTGGACTTCCCATTTGCCTAGGGATAGTGCAGAAGACCTTAGGTTCGAGCGAGGGCACACCCTGCGGGGTGTTAACTTGTACAGATAGAGGGTATGGATGCCCGGAAATGAGCCCAGGGAATCCATGGCCTCCTTCTGAGGTGAAGTAGGGATCCCCCCTCCTAGGAGTAGGGACTTACGGGCAGTGGAGAAACCCTGACGCAAGGGAGAGGCGACCGAGGAAGAGTGCAAGGCCTGGTGCTTGATCTCCATATAAGTTTTTAGGGGGGTTTGTGAGCGTATATGTATATATTGCCATATGTTTTTTATGCTTTTATACCTATATGCAAGTTCTATTCAAAGTTAAAATGAGAAAAACGTATATGTCGCCTTACATCAGATATTCCAAAAGTTTGCAAGGCTGAGAGAGATGTTTCCAGAAATTCAGAGATGATACAGAACCGAACACGAAGGCCGCGTACTTGGCTGTTTTCCCAGAAGCGCCATATCTAGATAACGACTGTTCAACTACGTATATAACTTTCACTGTCTCAGCCGGAAATCCGGACTTCCCATATATGGTTATGCGGTGAATTTGAGCCAATGAGCCCATCACCCATTCCTAGTGATGAGACCAAAGGGTATAAGATCCCATGTAATCTGTAATAAAGGGCGCAGTCATGTCCCCGTGTGAGGAACTATACCAGACCTCCGTGTGTGGTGTCTCTTCTTTACCGCCGGCAGCGGGGCATTGGGGTGGGCCTGATTGGTGCTGTACGTAGAAATTACCCTGACAAATGGGTTCCATGTGAGTGAATATGATGTGTATTGCACAGCTGCAGCACGGAATGGGTTACAGTCTGGCTTCTGCCTGGAAAAGTATCTATTTGTTGGTCATGTGACTTTGTTTTATATATGTGCCTACAAGGTGCATGAGAGGAGAAATGCCAGATGCTGGATGCTATATTCTGACCCAGAGGGCAGAAGCTGGCCTCAGTCTGTGTGTGGAGGTGATGGAGGAGGCCGAGCGGATGGACAACTGCTGCTGTGAACTCCCTTCTTCCCCGTGTGGACACCTAGAAGTGTGACGAGCCGCAAGAAGTGCGAGTTCCCACAGAGCAGTGTGGGGTGCAAGTCTACAAATTGGTGAGTGTGACCGGGTAGAGAGCCGGTGAGTGTTGGTGAGAAGGTGTCCGGGCCCAGAGAACCACAGATAACGTGTCCTGTGTAGGTCCCTCTGTCCTCCCGTGTTTCCTCTCTCACACCACGTGTTCTCCTGCACTGCCGCTGGGTGGACATTGTGAACTGTGTTGGATTTGTTACAAGTTGTTCCCAGGCTTTACCGACCTTCCCGGTTCTGCCTGTAAACGTCACCCCGTGTGTGGACTCTATTCATGTAGGCCGTCTGCAGACCGCCGGGTCGGATCCCGTGCCCCTGCAGAGGCCTGCGGCTCACCGCTCCTGGCGCCTCCTCCCTGCGCTGTGTGCCGGCTGCCGCCCAGTCGGCGCATGTGCAGGGTGGAGCCGGGCCGTCACTGCTGACATTTCTGTGCGGGCCTCTGCGAGGAAGCTGCCTGTGTGTGTGTGTGTGTGTGTGTGTGTATATGTATGTATGTACCAGTATGTATGTATGTATGCACACAAACACTCTTTCTAGGGAAGGGAAGTTACTGACAATCGTCTGCCATGTATGTGGGCAGACATCACATATGTAGCAGAGGACATGGCACTGTGTCTCTCATACCGCCGGGTGGTAGAGAATCAGCGGCGCGGTGCTATGTGGTCGCAGTGTCCCCTCACCATCACCGCCGCATAGAAGAGGATCAGCAGCGCCGGATTATGTGGCCGCTATGTCCGCAGCTCCACCACGAATTAGAGGATCAGCAGCGACGGGTTATGTGGCCGCAATGTCCCATCACCGCCGCGTAGCAGAGGATCAGCGGCGCCGGGTTATGTGGCCGCTGTGTCCCATCACCGCCAGGTAGTAGGAAGATCAGCAGCGCCGGGTTATGTGGCCGCTGTGTCCCATCACCGCCAGGTAGTAGGAAGATCAGCAGCGCCGGGTTATGTGGCCGCTGTGTCCCATCACCGCCAGGTAGTAGGAAGATCAGCAGCGCCGGGTTATGTGGCCACTGTGTCCCATCACCGCCAGGTAGTAGATCAGCGAGGCCGGGCTATGTGGCCGCTGTGTCCCGTCACCGCCAGGTAGTAGATCAGCGAGGCCGGGCTATGTGGTCGCTGTGTCCCGCCACTGCCCAGTAGTAGATCAGCGGCGCCGGGCTATGTGGCCGCTGTGTCCCGCCACTGCCCAGTAGTAGATCAGCGGCGCCGGGCTATGTGGCCGCTGTGTCCCGCCACTGCCCAGTAGTAGATCAGCGGCGCCGGGTTATGTGGCCGCTGTGCCCCGTCACCGCCCAGTAGTAGATCCCGTCACTGCCAGGTAGTGGAGGATCAGCAGCGCCGAGTTATGTGGCCGCCCTGTCCTGTCACCGCCGCATAGTAGAGGATCAGCCGCACCGGGTTATGTGGCTGCTGTGTCCGCGGATCCACCAGGTTTTAGAGGATCAGCGGCGACGGGTTATGTGGCCACCGTGTGCAGTAACCGCCAGGTAGTAGATAAGCGGCGCCGGGTTATGTGGCCACTGTGTCCCGTCACCGCCGGGTAGTCATGGATCAGCGGCGTTGGGTTACGTGGCCACAGTGTCCCATCACCGCCCAGTAGTAGATCAGCGGCGCCGGGTTATGTGGCCGCTGTGTCCCCTCACCGCCCAGTAGTAGATCAGCAGCGCCTGGTTATGTGGCTGTCGTGTCCCATCACCGCCAGGTAGTAGAGGATCAGCTGTGGCAAGTTGTCCCCCCATGTCCCATCCCCGCCGGGAAGCATGGGACCAACAGTGGCAAGTTGTGTCCCCCACCCCCATGTCCCGTTACCGCCAGGTAGTAGCGGATCAGCGGCGCCGGGTAGAGAGCATCATGGTGACGCTTCTAGTCCCGCACAGTACACTGTCCGGCGGTGAGCTGCAGCCATATCCCACCATCACACTGCTCCTCTCGCCAGACGGCAGTACTGCACTACAGAGGGGAGAGTGCCATATCAAGGGAGCACAGCCTCATGACGTCATACACCTGACGGACTTCGCGCTGATGGAGAGGTGACGTCATATACCTGCCGGGCTCCGCGCTGATGGAGAGGTGACGTCAGCAGCCCCCAGTTACACTTCATTCAGCCGCCGCTCTCCTCACTTCTACAGATCAGCCGCGTGCCGCCATCTTCCCTCTGTTACCCCGGCAACAGGACAATCAGTAAGACGGCGCCGCGGGGAGTTGTGGGGAATGTAGTCTTTCAGCAGGACGCGACCATGGCGCAGGAGTGACGTCAGCGCTGAATTTTTATATAGACCTCAGTCTTCCCTCCGCTGTCGCTGCTCCTCTGTCTGCCGCTGGTGTATGGCGGCCGGAGCGGCCCCGCTGTCGTATGGCGGTGCTATGGTCGGCCCGGCTCCTCTGGACAGAGCTGGTTGCTGCATACTGATACATTGTCTCCAGTGGTCCCACGCGGGAGGTCCGTCCTCTGGGGGATGGATGGCAGAGGGTTAATAAATATGACGCTATTCCCCCCAGACCGGATAGACAATCCTTGTGCCTCCTGTTTTTTTAATAATTGCCCGTTATTGTTGATTGGGAGTGTGAAAAAGCGCATCGCAGCGCGCCGCAGGTCATGTGACCTTCATGTAAATAAATGCAAATCACGCTTAAAAAAGCCCGCACAGGCAGGAAAAGCGCGTGCCGAAGGGTCAGCTTGGATCTTGTCACATTTGCGATCGCGATATCGCTGTTTTTCTAACGCGCATGTCAATAGGACTTTAATGTTAAAAGCGCATCGCACAAAAATGGCAGAACACAAATGTGCGCTATGTTAACACTGAGAAGTCCCATTGACATTCGTGTTACAAAAACGCAGCGATATCGCGATCGCAACTGTGCGGCCCGCTACAGCGCACTCACCCAAGTCATTGGAGCCTTAGGAGGGTTCACATGGGAAGGACTTACCGGGGAATACCCGCGCCGACGCTCCACGCGGAAACTCCGCGGCATTTAAAGCAGCCGCAAAATGGATGAGGTTTTAAAAATCGAATCCGCAAGCTGCGGAAATAATCAGCACAAAACCCGAGCGGAAACGGAAAGCGCTACGAAATTCAGTTCTGCCGCGTGTCCGTTTTATCGCCGTTTACGTTGCGGAATTCTCTCCACAATCGGGGTGGATTTCACGTAGGTCGCCCGCAGACGGCCAAGTCGGATCCCCTGCAAGAATTCTCGCTGCGGGATCCGACCTGTGCGGCTCACCTGCTCCCGCGGCTTCGCTCTGTACCCGCACAGAAATAGGACATGCCGCCATTTGTTTTCCACGTGTGTTTTTACGCGGACAAAACGCGTCTGTGTGCATAGGATTGCGTTTTGCAATGCAGGCGGGCAGGGGCGGAAATACTGCGGGAAATCCGTTGTGCAGGGGGCCATAGAAATACACGATAAAACGCGCACCAAGGGGCGCAGGTGTGGATGCCGGCTCTCTGCTGCATACCAGCCCCGTGCGGGCCACCCCGCCGTGGGGCCCATTCACACGGGTGTACTACGCAGTCAGTGGACCCGTTCACTTCAATGGGTCCATCACATGAGCGTATTTTTTAATGCAGTGTTCCGTCGTGTGAGAAAATCCACGAATGTCCGATTTTGCTGCGTACTAAACGCCACAATAGACCATTGAAGTGAATGCGCTGGCGCAAATACGCAGGAAACCAACATGCGCAGCGAATACCATGGGCCCTTCTGCAGATGGTTGTGCATGCGCTAATATGTAATATAACTACATGTACAAAAACCCGCAGGAGCGGCGAAGTACGCGGCGTAGGCGAACGTGTAAATATTTATGTGACTGTAACTCATTCCGCCTGCGTTTATGAGCCCCACGTCACAACCAATATCACGCAGACGGCGGAACCGGCAGGACTTTCATTGAGAACATCTACAGTGTGGGGAGAAAAAGTAAATGAACCCTTGAATTTAAAGGGGGGTTTTCAGGGAAATACTATTGATGACCTAGCCTCAGGATACGTCATCCATAGGTGATCAGCTGCGGCCCGTCGCTCGGGACCCCAACCAGTCAACTGAGCGGGCGCATGCTGTCAGTGCCACAAATACAGAGGTCGGAGCAGAAGTCAATGAAATCAATGGGAGCCATGCCTGTAGTTACCAGCGCCAGCCACTACAAGGAGGTCGTCGCAGAGGCTTCCACTCTGACCTCAGTGTATTTGCAGCGTTACAGTGTGCGCCCGCTCAGCTGATCAGTCAGAGTCCCGAGCGAATCAACTAGTGATGACCCTGAGAAAAGGTCATCGATAATATGTCACTGGAAAATCCCTTTAACTCCTTCCCAACAGCATTGTATGTAAGGGGCTTGAGAGCCTACTGAAGCCCCCAGGGCTGCTATGAATGATAGCCTGTTAAGACGTGTTTGTGGCAAGTCTTAATAGGTTGTCGGTCAGTTTAATTGCGATCAGTTTACAGTCAATTGGAAAAATTATATTTTTAATTATTAGAAATAATAGAAAAATCCCGTTTTCCCGCCATCACATAAATAATACTAATAATTGGCATCGCTGCGTCCATAGAGGTCCGTCATGAAGAGCACATTATTAATCCCACACGATGAGCCCCTTCAGGAAGCAGCGCAGTGCCGGCATTGCAGGTTTTTGGTCACCCATCTATCAGAAAATACTGAATAAAAAACAATCAAAAGCTCTTTGTACCCCAAAGTGGTGGCAATAAAAACTACAAAAACCGAGCCCTGACACCCCGGGCACAGAACAATAAAAAGGTACGGGGATCAAAAAATGGCGACAGAAATCAGACTTTTTGTAAGGGAACCTGTCCCGTCCGCACAGCACCCTGAACTAAGCTCTGGGGCTGCTAGAGGACGGACAGGGAGCCGGGGGATGAGTTTTTAATATTCACCCGCTCCCACAATCCAGCAATCTCCCACTCCAAAATCGAGCGGTGCTGTAAAATATGCCTGTTGTCAGCCCCATGCTCGCTCTCCCATAGGCTGGTATAGCAGCGCGCCCGGCTCCGGGTCACCCCCCATAACAGCACCACTTAGTTTATGGTGCTTTGGGGACCGGACAGGTTCCCTGTAGATATTGATGAGCTATCCTTCAGAGATGTCATTAATATCAGATGGGTGCAGGTCCAATTTCTGCCACCCCTGACCATCAGCTGCCACCTCTTCACTGTATGCCAGGCACAGCGCCAACATTTCATGGCAACAGTCTCTGGTAATGGAGCGGCGTAGCTATAGTGAGTGCAGAACATGTGCTCGCACCCGGGTCCGTAGGATCTGTCTCCCCTCATTGACCGCTCCTACAGGTTTGTCGGCCGGCTTCACACTGGTGAAGGCGATATAAGGCCGTGATTAATGGCCCGATATCACCTCGCAATCCTTGTAAAACCCCTGGAGGCGAGGCGTTACCATGTGAAGAGAGCCGCACATCACTGCGGGGAATCCCTTCACCCCGGCTGCAGCTGAAGGGATTCCTCCGCTGCTTCTGAAAGGATTTCCCTGCCGCAGCTGAAGGGATTCCCCCGCTGCTTCTGAAGGGATTACCCATGGGGCTGAAGTAGTTTTATGGCATGGCTGTCACAGCCGCGGCATGGGATCGCGATGTTCATCCATTGTTTTCCATGGGGCCGGCGCTGCTGCTGCCAGTCCTTTTTAAAACAATGGGCGATATCGCAATAAGAAAGGACATGCTGCGATTTTTTTTTTACGCAGCATCACAGCAGTGAAAACATCGCAGATGAGAATGAAACCACGGAAAATCATTGGTTTCATAATCATGCGTTTTCACTCACTCTCGTATCGCGAGAAAGTCACGATTTTCTCACCAGTGTGAAGGCCTCCTTATTAGGTCAGTTTCACACAACTGAGGAAATCGCGCAAGATTTGTGCCTTGCGAGACGTACAAATCTGAATCACATTCATCTGAATGGCTTCATTCACATTAGCAATGTTTTTCTGCATGGACCCGCGATGCTCTGCAGGAAACACATCGCAGCGTGTTCTATTTTGCTGCGATATCGCCCATTGTTTTCAAGACAGGCAGCGGCAGTAGCAGTAGCGCCATTGAAAGCAATGGGAGAACCCCAGTATCCTCTGCCGCGGCCATGGGGCCAATATAGGGAACGCTATTACTACAGGGGCCACCAATACAGGGAATGCTATTACTACAAGGGCCGCCGATATAGGGAACACTATTACAACTGGGGCCAATATAGGGGACGCTATTACTACTGGGCCACCAATATAGGGAACGCTATTACTACTGGGGCCACCAATATAGGGCACGCTATTACTACTGGGGCCACCAATATAGGGCACACTATTACTACAGGGGCCTATATAAGTGACACTATCACTACAGGTGCCACCAATATAGGGAACGTTATTACTACTGGGGCCACCAATATAGGGGACACTAATATTACAGGGGCCAATATAGTGGACACTATTACTACTGGTGCCACCAATACAGGGCGAAACTATTACTACAGTGGCAAAAAAGGGGACACTATTACAACTGGTGCCACCACATAGGGGAAACTATTACTACTGGGGCCACCAATATAGGGAACACTATTACTACAGGCGCCAATATAGGGGACGCTATTACTACTGGGCCACCAATATAGGGGACACTTTTACTACAGGCGGCAATATAGGGGACACTATCACTACTGGTGCCACCAATATAGGGAACGGTATTACTACTAGGCCCACCAATATAGAGGACACTATTATTAAAGGGGCCAATATAGGGGACACTATCACTACTGTTGCCACCAATATAGGGAACGCTATTACTACTGGGGCCACCAATATAGGGGACACTAATATTACAGGGGCCAATATAGGGGACACTATTACTACTGGGGCCACCAATATAGGGGACGTTATTACTACAAGGGCCACCAATATAGGGGACACTATTACTACAGTGGCCAATATAGGGAAAGCTATTACTACTTTGCCACCAATACAGGTCGAAACTATTACTACAGTGGCAAAAAAAGGGGGCACTATTACAACTGGTGCCACCAATACAGGGGACGCTATTACTACTGGTGCCACCAATATAGGGAATGCTATTACTACTGGAGCCACCAATATAGGGGACACTAATATTATAGGGGCCAATATAGGGGACACTATTAGTACTGGGGCCACCAGTATAGGAGACACTATTACTACAGTTGCCAATATAGGGGAAGCTGGGGCCACCCATATAGTAAATGCTATTACTACTTGGGCCACCCATATAGGGGGCACCATTACTACTGGGGCCAGCCATATAGGGAACACTATTTCTACTGGGCCCACCAATATAGGGGACACTAATACTACTGGGGCCACCAATATAGGGCACACTATTACTACAAGGACCACCAATATAGGGGACACTAATACTACAGTGACCAATATAGGGAAACCCATTACTACTGGTTCCACCAATACAGGGCAAAACTATAACTGAAGTGGCAAAAAAAGGGGACACTATTACAACTGGTGCCACCAATGTAGGGGACACTATTACTACTGGTGCTACCAATATAGGGAGCGTTATTACTATAAGGGCCACCAATATAGGGGACGCTATTACTACAGGGGCCAATATAGGGGGTTCTAATACTTGGATGTCTGCTGGTAAGCGCTGCGGAGAACCTCCCTGCTGAATGGAAGTGATGCCAGTAACACCGTCCACCTTCTCTATGGATCCCAGTATATTCAGACCAGTCCTTTATATAGGATTGCTTCACCTCCTATATGGTCTACTTAAGAGTCCATTCTCTGTCCTTCCCAATTTCATCTTTCTTCTCTTCTCAATAGTATTTCTCCAAAGCCGCCCTGAAATAAATTGTAAAGTGGCCCCTGTAGTCGGTGGGCCCCAACCAACAGCAAGTGGGATGCCCACCATCAGCAGACCACTAGCCTCAGTCACATCGGCAGTAGAGAAGTACAAGCCTGTGTGGTGGACGTGGCTGCAGGATGGTTTGTAGGAAGCACAGAACATGCCTGCCCATTGTAGCGCGGTCCAGAGGACGGGAGAAGTCTTGGAGACGGGCGGGAGGTAACAGGCAGATTTATTTTGTATAACTTGCATAGAGCCTTTTTGAAAACTCCCTACAACATTGGAAAATGCCTTTAATAAAAGGGATTGTTCTGTAAATGGCTACACTTGTGTGCGGCCCCGTTCTGTGGATGGTGTAATATTGGGGACACAGGCAGTGTGACCCCCTGGGACCCGTATCACTTGTGGGACATTCATATGTGTGCTGCCACCTACTGGTCTGAAATCTATACTATTTGTTAGATTACCGCTGCAGGAGGTGCAGAGATAAGGTTACTGTGTGTAATGGTACGATCCGCTTACTGTCGTGTATATAAAATCCCTGATTGGTTTTTCCCTGAAGCTTCAGCCAATAGCTGCTTAGCTGTGAACAGATTTGAAAAGTGGGCGTGGCTTAGGTAACCGTTGGCAACAGTTGCCTTATGCAGCGCGGCTGTCAGTGTTCTGCGGCAGTTAGATGCAGCGGGGGAAGCATCGGCGTTGCACCTGCTGTGTTACCTGCTCTAACTTCCCCTCCAGAAGAGTCTCCTTCACTTTCAGGCCTTTTATTCTCACAGGTACAGAATGTAAACAGCCATGTTTGATGTCACATATTGGGGTTATGTTTGAGGGAAAAACTGACAGCTGACACCAAGTGATATGTGTGATGGGGAAAGCCCATGGAAAAAGGGGGACGGGGGATACAAATGTACCAATCAGGAGGCGATGTGTGATGGATGGAACCAACGGTGAGCCCCGGGGGTGAATGTAGGACATCATACAGCAGATATGGGGCCTGTGGGGGGAGGGGTTTCTCCAACCCAATGACTTGCTGGCCCTAACTCACAGTACTACTTGTCCACATGGCTGCTATGGGGCCCATAGCCAGACTCCTCCTGCCTTTTTCTTTCAGTATGTAGAGCAGGAGATGGGGAGGAGCCTATGTACTGCAGGGAGCCCTGCAGCATACGTATGGGCAGCACTGTGAGTTATGAGTGTTCTGCAGCTGGCTGGAGGAAACTGCACTGCAATCACTATCACTGGGTAGAGCTGGTATAGGACTACTTCTTGGCTACTGCCTATTTAGATATATCCTAGAGCTGAGCCCCATGTGTTATGAAGGGTGTCCTATAGATATAGCTCATGTATATAGATGACAGCAAAGAATAATAAAGATATACAGTATGTGTGTAATTCGGTGGGGGGGGGTAATTTTTAGCTTTGCTATGAAGCCTCATGAGTTCTAAGAATCACATCATGCAGGATAAATTTGGGAATGTTGTCAGATCTGCTCAGCGGGGGAGACCCGTGCTGGATCCAGAGATCCAGCACGGGTTCTTGTTCTTGTCCTCGTGGCTGTTGCATCGGCCGTGAGTCCTGCCCTGGTGGGGATTCTCTCTGTGCTGCTGGTGAAGGTTTTATTGCCATCTTTTAAAGGGACAGTCCTTATTCTTGACCCAACTCCATCTGTCCCTCTTTGACCCTTAAATCTCCCTCCTTTATACATTGGAAATAGATTTACATTAATGAACTTCCCTTATTACTCCATAGACTATCTATATGGTTCCTAATTGTATCTGAGACCCTAACTTGCATATTATTCCATTATATGGTGCAATTTGGGTGGTAAAAAAGTCAATATTCCAATGATTCATATGCTAATATTTGAAATACCATATATACTCGAGTATTAGCCGACCCGAGTATAAGACTAGTCAATAGGTTTTACCACAAAAAAATGGTAAAACTTATTGACTCGAGTATAATCCTAGCTATACTCGAGTATATACTGGGTAAAAAAAAAAGCCCTTCATACTCACCTCCCAGCCGGCGTCTGTGTCTGTCCGGCAAGCTGCTTTAGAATTCTCCCCGCTGTCATCTCCCTGCTCGGCTTTCAAATCCCCCACCATCAGCGCTGTGTAAGTAAGCGCTGTGATTGAATCGAGCGCCAGTCATTTACTGATTAGCTGTGAATGATCGAGCGCCGGCTGTGATTGGCTGGCACTCGATCCAATCACAGCATTGACAGCGGGGAATGGAAGAGCAGAGAGGACAGCGGGGAGGACATCTGGGAGAATTCAATCAGCTTGCCGCATCACTGCCGGGAACACAGGAATTCAAGCAGCTGGCCGCACCACTGCCGGGAACACAGACGCCGGCTGGGAGATGAGTATGGAGGTTTTTTTTTATTAATCCTTCCCTGACTCGAGTGTAAGCCGAGGGGGGCCTTTTCAGCACAAAAAAATGTGTTGAAAAACTAGGCTTATACTCGAGTATATATGGTGAAAGCATTCAAGTGTATAGATATAAATGTAAAAATGTATCCGTATCCAAACATTTGGGAGCTATGTTCCTGTGGTGGGAGCACCAGGCGGATGTAGGCTGGGCAATCACCCCCCTTAGGTCCGCCTGGCCAAATCATCTTCTTCCACTATGTGGCAGTGTCTCATGGAGCTACGTGAATCATTCGCTCCTGTCCCTGTGTCTTCCCCTTTGATGTCCTGAGGCACAGCTGTCAGCCCAGTGATGCCCCTGCAACACAATTGCTTAGTTCTGCTACTGTATTTATGTTATAAGCTTGGTTCTGGGCCTGGATTTATTTTAAGAGATTGGTTCTGGTATTATATCTATGTACTATGGTTGGTTTGTGTTGTACTAATGCTATGACTAGCTGATATACCCGGCTTCACCCAAGTTAATTTGGTACTGGTGTTTACCTGGTGTTCACACTGAAAATCTTATGAAGTCGTGGTTACTTTAGACATGCCGAGGAAAAAAATATGTTCACCATTTTGCATGGTTCTTTGCATTACCCAGAAAACACCACGTGGAGGTAAAATTTGGACGCTAGTTCTTTTGCGCAAAAATTGAATAATCGAGTTCGGACCCATTAGCTTTTCCTATTTATGACACAATCAATGCTCGTGCCAAATTTCTAGTTTCTATGACATCGGGAAGTGAGAGAATTAGATTCCGTACGTAAAATTTGGACGCTAATTCTTTTGCGCTTAGAATTGAATAATCGAGTTGGGACCCATTAACTTTTTGTATTTATGACATAATCAATGCCCGTGCCAAATTTCAAATTTCTATGACATCGGGAAGTGAGAGAATTAGATTATGTACATAAAATTTGGATGCTAATTATTTTGCGCTAGAATTGAACAATCAAGTTGAGACCTCTTTACTTTTCCTATTTTGGACATAATCTTACTGTGCTAAATTTCAAGTTTCTATGACATCAGGAAGTGAGAGAATTAGATTACGTACATAAAATTTGGATGCTAATTCTTTTGCGCTTAGAATTGAATAATCGAATTGGGACCCATTAACTTTTCCTATTTATGACATAATCAATGCTTGTGCCTAATTTCATGTTTCTACGACATCTGGAAGTGAGAGAATTAGATTCCGTACATAAAATTTGGACACTAATTCTTTTGCGCCTAGAATTGAATAATTGAGTTGGGACGCATTAACTTTTCCTTTTTATGACATAATTAATGCTTGTACCTAATTTCAAATTTCTATGACATTGGGACGTGAGAGAATTAGATTCCGTACATAAAATTTGGACGTTAATTCTTTTGCGCTAGAATTAAATAATCAAGTTGAGACCCATTAGCTTTTCCTATTTATGGCATAATCAATGCCCGTGCCAAATTTCAAGTTTCTATGACATCGGGAAGATGGAGAATTAGTGGCGAGTCAGTCAGTCAGTGAGTGAGCCAGTGAGGGCTTTCGTCTTTATATATATAGATGTACTGAATCAGTCAGGGGTATCTGCCAGTGTCCTTTAGTTAGGTCTAATGTCGTGATGTAATGTGCTGTACCCAGTCGGTCTATCAGTTCGCCAATGCATGACATGGGATAGGCGTCACATCTAGATACAGTATTCAACTTTCTGAAGTCATTGCAGAATCATCAGGCTTTGCCATTACCCCAATAGGACTTCACCACTCGCTACGAGACTCTTCAGTTACCCCCTAGCTTCAACATAGCTTTCATTGCTTTTGAAACTGCCTCTTGTGAGGCCTCCGGAATCCTATAGGGTTTGACATTCCCCCTTACCCCAGCTTCTGCTATAATGTCATGTGTATGAGCCTTGTCTGTCCGGTTTCTAAGGTAAAGCCCTCTTTATTATTCATAACCAACTATTTAGCCTCTTTCTTTGTATATCAGACAGAGAATCGGGCATCTTTACCTCCGGTATCGGTTTATCCAGGAGAGGCAAAGCCAACTAGGTGGTCTTTCCAGGGTTTTATCAGATTCACATATAGGTTACAGCAGCTCAATTCTAGTATCTCTCTAAATCAGGGTTTCCCAACTCCAGTCCTCATGGAGCCCCAACGGGTCATGTTTTCTGGATTTCCTCAGTATATTGCACAGGTGATGTAATTATTGTCAGCGCCTCAGACATTGCCACAGGTGTTCTTACTATTGGAGATCCTGAAAACATGACCTGTTGTGGCTCCATTAGTACTAGAGTTGGGAAACACTGCTCTAAGTGGTACAGTCATCAAATAAAGGTCCGATACCGTGTTTCCCTGAAAATAAGACCCAGTCTTATATTCATTTTTGCCCCCAAAGAGGCGCTAGTTCTTATTTTGGGGGGATGTCTTATTATACTTACCTAGGAAGGTCATTCCAGGTCCCTCCCGCTGCTCTCCAGAGCTCCAACACGCTGAGCTGTGGCATTGATTGGCCAATTCATAAATTCCACCTCCACAAAACGATGGCTGTGATTGGCTCATCGAGTGCTACATTCAGAGCAATAACTTCCTGGAGGGGGGATTTAAGAATCCCGTAACCAGAAAGTGATCCTCTGTGGGTGAACAAGGACTGCTGGACGCACTGCGGACCTCCGGAGAACTGTGGAAGGACCCGGACCGAGCCTGCTAGGTAATGTATTCCTTTTTTTAATGTAATACAGCTAGGACTTATTTTCAGGGTGGGGCTTATATTTCAAGCCTCCCCCCAAAAATCTGGGTAGGGCTTATTTTCAGGGTAGGTCTTATTTTTGCGAAAGAGGGTATCACTGCTACACACAGAAAAGTGAATATACAGTATGCAGTTATCTGCACTGATCACAGTTGAAGCCTTCTCTGATTGGTTGTGTCCATTTTCTCTATTTGTGCCAGATTGACATTAAGACTCCTCTCAGTCATAACTCATCTCTGCACACTCTCCCCATCCTGTTGCTACCTCCAATGCCCCTCTCAGTGCCTCCCCTATAGTAGTAGTTGCCTCTTTGTGTCTCATACAATACCAGAGACACTTTTTATGCACAACAAAGTAAAGGCTGATTTACATGCAACAATTATTGCTCAAAATGATGTTCGGGGGTCCCGTACGGCCGCCCCGCGTGAGATCACAGGGAGCGGTACAAGTGCATGGCTGCAGGGGTCCTTCTGAAAGCTCCAGGGCTGCCTTAGTAGACTGCCTATCAAGTCATCGTCGTGGGGACGGCTTGATAAACTGCCTGTCAGATTGTAGTATGATGTAATGCTGTGGCAGTACATCATCCTGCAGGAGCAATCAGAGCATCGCTAGTTGTGGTCCTCCGGGGAAAAGGGGGAGGCTATAAAAAAGTAAAAATAAGATCAATAAAGTTTTACTAATTGTAAAGGAAAAAAAATCACCTTCCTTTAGCCATACCTATAATAAAAAAAATGTAAACCATAAAACAAAAATACATAGTTCATATTGCCTCATCCGTAAAAGTCTGATCTATCCAAGTAGCGCATTATTTAGGCCGCACGGTGAACGTCATCCGAAAAAAAATGTGTTGTTTTTTTCATTTTACTCAACTTTTTAAAAAGTTTTTCAGTACATTAAATAGCACCATTAAAAGATACAACTCGTCCCGCAATAAACAAGCCCTCATACAGCGACGTCAATGGATAAAGGAGTTACGACTTTTTAAAAGGGGGGAGGAAAAAATGAAAATGGAAAAAATAAAAAGGGCTGCGTCATTAAGGGGTTAATAAAAGGGATTGTTCTGTAAATGGCTAAACTTGTGTGCGGCCCTGTTCTGTGGATGTGTAATATTGGGGACACCGGCAGTGTGACCCCCTGGGACCCGTATCACTTGTGGGACATTCATATGTGTGCTGCCACCTACTGGTCTGAAATCTATACTATTTGTTATATTACTGCTGCAGGAGCTGCAGAGATAAGGTTACTGTGTGTAATGGTACGATCCGCTTACTGTCGTGTATATAAACTCCCCGTGTGCTGATTGGTTAGTCCCTGATGCTTCAGCCAATGGCTGCTCAGCTGTGAACAGATTTGAAAAGTGGGCGTGGCATAAGTAACTGTTGGCAACAGTTGGCTTGTGCAGCGCGGCTGTCAGTGTTCCGTGGCAGTTAGATGCAGCGGGGGAAGCATCGGCGTTGCACCTGCTGTGTTACCTGCTCTAACTTCCCCTCCAGAAGAGTCTCCTTCACTTTCAGGCCTTTTATTCTCACAGGTACAGAATGTAAACAGCCATGTTTGATGTCACATATTGGGGTTATGTTTGAGGGAAAAACTGACAGCTGACACCAAGTGATATGTGTGATGGGGAAAGCCCATGGAATAAGGGAGGGAGGGGTCTGGGATACAAATGTACCAATCAGGAGGCGATGTGTGATGGATGAAACCAACGGTGAGCCCCCGGGGGTGAATGTAGGACATCATACAGCAGATATGGCGGGCGGAGATACGTGGAGATGTGTTAGATAAGGGGCACATGGGAACACTATGGGGAACGCACGGAGCAGCTTCAATCACAGTATGGTCGCCTTGTCTGGCAGGGAGCAGCTTCAGTCACAGTATGGTCGCCTTGTCTGGCACGGAGCAGCTTCAGTCACAGTATGGTCGCCTTGTCTGGCACGGAGCAGCTTCAGTCACAGTATGGTCGCCTTGTCTGGCACGGAGCAGCTTCGGTCACAGTATGGTCGCCTTGTCTGGCACGGAGCAGCTTCAGTCACAGTATGGTCGCCTTGTCTGGCACGGAGCAGCTTCAGTCACAGTATGGTCGCCTTGTCTGGCACGGAGCAGCTTCAGTCACAGTATGGTCGCCTTGTCTGGCAGGGAGCAGCTTCGGTCACAGTATGGTCGCCTTGTCTGGCACGGAGCAGCTTCAGTCACAGTATGGTCGCCTTGTCTGGCACGGAGCAGCTTCAGTCACAGTATGGTCGCCTTGTCTGGCACGGAGCAGCTTCGGTCACAGTATGGTCGCCTTGTCTGGCACGGAGCAGCTTCAGTCACAGTATGGTCGCCTTGTCTGGCACGGAGCAGCTTCAGTCACAGTATGGTCGCCTTGTCTGGCACGGAGCAGCTTCAGTCACAGTATGGTCGCCTTGTCTGGCACGGAGCAGCTTCAGTCACAGTATGGTCGCCTTGTCTGGCACGGAGCAGCTTTGGTCACAGTATGGTCGCCTTGTCTGGCACGGAGCAGCTTCAGTCACAGTATGGTCGCCTTGTCTGGCAGGGAGCAGCTTCAGTCACAGTATGGTCGCCTTGTCTGGCACGGAGCAGCTACGGTCACAGTATGGTCGCCTTGTCTGGCACGGAGCAGCTTCAGTCACAGTATGGTCGCCTTGTCTGACACGGAGCAGCTTCAGTCACAGTATGGTCGCCTTGTCTGGCACGGAGCAGCTTCGGTCACAGTATGGTCGCCTTGTCTGGCACTTCTGGTGGGAGAGGCTGGAAATTAGTCACAGGGTCAGCTTTATATACATTGATAATCCCCCCAGATCTGTCAGCAGAGGGTTCAGATACGGAATCAATCAATATTGTAGTGAAGCTCTGATGAGGACTGTATACAGCGACATGCAGCCAATGGGGACAGACCACATGGCTGCTATGGGGCCCGTGGGGTGGGGGACTTGTCCAACCCAATGACTTGCTGGGCCCCCAACTCACAGTACTGATTGTCCACATGGCTGCTATGGGGCCCGTGGGGTGGGGGGCTTGTCCAACCCAATGACTTGCTGGGCCCCCAACTCAGTGTTGCTTGTCCACATGGCTGCTATGAGGCCCATAGCCAGACTCCTCCTCCTGCCTTCTTCTCTCAGTATGTAGAGCAGGAGATGGGGAGGAGCCTATGTACTGCAGGGAGCCATGCAGCATACGTATGGGCAGCACTGTGAGTTATGAGTGTTCTGCAGCTGGCTGGAGGAAACTGCACTGTAATCACTATCACTGTGTAGAGCTGGTATAGGACTACTTCTTGGCTACTGCTTATTTAGATAGATCCTAGAGCTGAGCCCCATGTGTTATAAAGGGTGTCCTATAGATATAGCTCATGTATATAGATGGCAGCAAAGAATAATAAAGATATACAGTATGTGTGTAATTTGGGGGAGTGTGTGTGTGTGTGGGGGGGGGGGTAATGACACTTCACATCCAGCACTTTCATAGAAATGCAATACATTAAGGAAAATGTAGGAGCAACGTCACACGAGATTTGTTGGAATCACCCTTAACCCCTTAGTAACCGCCCATATGCCTTTTTTACGATGGTCACTAATTGGCTTTATTCCGATTCAGCGCCTTTTTAGGACGCTGCATCAGAATACCAGCAGGGGGCGCAGCTATCTGGTGACGGTTCAGCACCGGTTCTAACAGTGGGGACCGGAAAAACCTATTCCCAGCTCTTTAACCCCTTATATGCCGCAATCAATGTGACGGTGGCATGTAAAAGGCTGATAGACCGAGGGGGCTCCCTCTGTCACTCATTGAAACCCTGTGATGTGATTGTTGGGTCCCATTGGGTTGCTATGGCACCCAGAGGCTTGTAGATCGCCACTGGGTCTGCCATCTACAGGGGCCTAAGAGGCTCAGCTTCTGGCTGAGCTTCATAGGCAATATAATTAATACACCGCTATACTAAAGTATAGCCCTGTATTATAAGAACCATCAAAGTTATTCAAGTGCCCTACTGTGAGAAAAATAAAAAGCTGAACAAGTGTAAAAAATATAAAAAATTAAAATGTCAATTCCCCACCTTTCCCCCTTTACACCTTTTCCCCGTTCATGTAAAATGAAAAAAAAAAATCATAAATCTGGTATTGCCGCATTCGTAATGACTCACAGAAAAGATTTACTACATTTAACCTGTAAGATGCTTGCTATAAAAAAAAAAAGTATAGCAAAAATAGCTAATTTTGTATATCTTGTTACACAAAAAACAGAAGAAATTGATCAAAAAGCCATATTGATTACCAAATCGTACCACGAAAAAGTACAATTTGTCCCGCAAAATAAAAAAAATCCAACAGCGCCTTTAACCGAAAAAAACATAAGGGCTTTGACTGCAACAAAACAAAAAAAACATCTTTTTAAACTGCGAAAAAGTAACATCATATTAAAAAAACGATGTGAATTTGGTATTGGGGCTTATTTACACGGCGTTTTCACGGCCGGCTGATCTGTGCTTCCATCTGAGCAGTCCCCCCATTCCTTCGCCCTTCCCGTCTCTCTGCCTCTCTCCTCCCCTCCGGCTGTTTGTAATGGGAGGAGAGGCACCTATTACGCCTCTTGATGCGCCTTTTTTTTCGGCGTGTCAAAAAATCCTTCATCTGAAAGAATCGACAGGAAACCATGAGTTCTTGTAGATGGGATTTTGTGACGCACCTACTCAGCATCAAATGACGATCCTGTGAAAGAGCCCTTATGGACTTGTCTGCCTTGCTGAGGGGTCGTCTGCATCGTGGGGTTGGAGGGGAAGAGGAGACGGGAGAGCGGCTTCCTATGTTCTGTCTGGATATTAGATAAGATTGCAGGAGGGTATCGGCCGCTGTGTCCGGATGTCCGCAGGGCTCTGTTTCTAATGTTTGTACTTTTTCTTTCAGGCGAGGAGATCTGATGTGATGGCGCCTCCTATGGGCCGGACGTCTTCTACTGGATCTGGAGATCAGTCGCGGGTGAGTGTTATCCTTCACTCGCTGACACCACAAGTGATTTGTTGTACCTGTGTACATATATTACCTTCTCCTCCTCTTGATGATCCATACAGAAGTTGCTTGAGATTTCAGCCAATCTACTGGGGGTCACATCATACCAGATTCTCTTGCTTATCTGCCCTTAAAGGGGTTGTCCAAGATTATTTTTCAAAACCGTGTTCCCCATGCAACAACATAGCAGTCATATACTCACCTCTCCCGGCTCCCTGCATCTTCCGTGCCACTGCTCGGTCCTCCGTGCTCGGTGTTTGCTTACAGGCTGCAGTCAGCCTGTGTACGGGGATGTCACAGGCTGCTGCAGCTAATAGCAGAACTCAGTGATTGAGCGCTGATCTCTATCATTGGCTGCAGCAGCCTGTGACATCCTGTGGCGCGGCACACAGTGCGGAGCCGGGAGAGCTGAGTATATGACTGTTCTTCAGCTGTAGTGAGAGGTGATTTCTGCAGCTCCCTGGAGCAAGAATGGCTGCTAAAGTCTCACTTTCTATGCCCATTATTTTTGTGGAAAACAGCGGGGAGCGCAGTACCACACGCTTCCAATGCATGCAATTAAACGTGTCCCTGTTGGGGACAGAGCTACATGTAGTTGCTCGTGCCCGGATACATTTACCAGTGAGGTTCAAGGGAATCATTCCCTCACTAAGTGTATCTACCCAACATCGATATTACATAGGGCTGCAGCTATGGTCTATAACCGGGGCTGTTGGGATTTACCTCTAACGACCCGGTGGCGATTCAGTAACAACATTCCTTGATTGTATTCTCCACGGCTCATAGTTGTGAATATAAGCAGATATGTCTGATAATACCTGAATATACCTGGATTACGTGCAGACCCAGGCCTTGCGTCTGTCCTTGATGACGGATACAGCTGTGTTACAGATAGGGCATCTACCATCAGTCAATCCTTGTCTTCTAGTTTGTGGAGAGTATCAATCCCATACCTACTTGCTTATGGTCTCCAGGTTCGCACCGATGCCGTCATTCTAGATGGTTCTACTGCTCAGTAATGACAATGTCTAAACATTTTACACCATGTTACTGGTAATAAGTGTGATATCAAGCAATGCAATAATTGTAATACTGCTTATGTTATTTATCTAGTCACTTGTGTCTCCTGTAAGATACAATATGTGGAATGTGCTGCATGTAATGTAAATGTTCATATTACACCCCATACTGTATATCGGATTTATCAAATGGGGCTGCAAGAAATGTGTTTGCAGTCTCGGTGCTTTCTTTCTGTACATAAGGTTAACTTCACACAGGCGAGCGCGACATGGGGCCGTCTCGCACAATTTCCTCACTTGTATGAAGGAAGCCTAATGCTAATTAACCATCCCGACTTGCTTTATGGTTCAATTAAATTTTATTAATTACATAACATTTGTTGTTTGACATCAGCTTATGATCAATTCACACAAATACACAACAGTGATAATTTCAAAGGTAGTTGTCTATTTAACGTCACTAAAAGCAACTGCTTCTACCAAAAATTGAAAATTGAAAAAAGAGGAGAGGAGAAAGCTTAGAGAGGGGTATAACTGCCTCTTGCGAGGACATCTAGTATGATGTGGGGTGCCTACTCACTGTGGCATTCCCTCACTCTGTCTTTCATCTTAGATCTGAAATTCGAGGTTGAATAACTCATCTCGAACCTGTGTTAAGCTCTCTTGAAAACTCCTCCTTTCCTATTAACTTATATTTTACTTAAACTAAGACACACACGGGGGTAATGGTGATGGGGGTGAAGGAAAGATGGGGGGGGGAGGTAGGTGGGGAGGGGAGGAGACTAGATAGTTGAGAACGGGTGAGGCTATGCAGAATGTCGTCCCCGCTCCTGCTGAGGTAGCTCAGTCGAGTGTGCCTCGGTCTATCCACCGTTTAAAATTGTCTGTTCCCCTGAACTCCACCCATGGCTGCCATGTCTTGTGGTATTCTTCCCACAGTTTTGGCTCGTCCGCTCCTAACTCGTCGAATCTCATGAGGGTGTGGAGCTCCTCCACCCACATGCCCCTAGTGGGGATGGTTACTGAACGCCAGAACCTTGGGATAAGTCTTCTTACTGCAATTATAAAATGTTTTAGAAGACTCGTTTTGGCTGCTCTTATAGCACACGGGAACAGTGATAGCAGGGCTAGTTTGGGTGTCATGGTCACGTCTGCTCGACTGATGCGATTGTACAGGATTGTCACCTCCCTCCAGAGGTCAGCCACTGAGTGGCATTCCCACCAGATGTGAGCCATTGTGCCTCTGCTCCCACTGCATCTCCAGCACACCGGGGAGGAATGGTGGAAAATTCTCTGTAGTTGGTCCGGGGTCCTATACCATCTAGAAACTATCTTATAATTAAGGTCCTGGATTCGGCCTGCTGAGGAAACCTTGTGGGTAAGTACCCAGATTTTACTCCATTCCTCCTCGCTGAAGTTTTCCCCCAGTTCCCGTTCCCAGGACTCTTTGTATTTCGGTATCCTGTCCTCCGTCTCCCGGCTCAATAGCATTTTGTAAATCTTGGAGATCATGTGTCTCTGGGTTGTGTTCGATAGGCAGAGTTGCTCAAACTCCGTGAGTGGTGCCGTCAGATTAACCTTTGGCGTCAGCGAGCTCACAAAACCCCTTAACTGCAGATATTGGAGCCAGGAGCCTGGCCGTGGCGGAGTCTGGCCCAAGATCTCGGTCATGGGTTTAAGTCCCTCTGCGGTCATCACGTCTCTCAATCTTGGGATTGGGTCTGCTGGAAGGGATAACAGCCCCGGCTGGCTTATGGGAATTTCGAATGAGGGGTTTGCCATGAGTGGCGTTAGGGGGCCCGGGACTGTAGCTAATCCTAATCTCGGCGCAAAACCTGCCCAAGTATTGAATAATTGAAGGCTAAAGGGAGAGATGTTGGGGATGTGCTTGACCCACTTGGGGGGAATCCACATGGCTCCGTATAGGCCATCGATTCTGCCCGAGTGCTCTATTTCCACCCAGAGCTTTGAGTCTATGTTTTTAAAGATGTCGAACGCGCAATTTGCGATGCTGGCCTTGTGGTATAGGGACAAGTCCGGTAGACCCAGACCCCCCCTTTCCTTTTCTCTCGTCAGTAAGGAGTATTGTAATCTCGGTTTGTGCCCCTTCCATACAAAGTTTGTGATTAGTGATCTGGTTTTTGTGAAGAATGCTCTTGGAAGCCCAATCGGTATAGTTTGGCTAAGGTAAAGGAATCTGGGCAGTATATCCATTTTCAGTGCGTTGATACGCCCGTTCCATGAAATATAGAGGGGATTCCATTTGCCTAGATCTTTTTCAAGTCTCTCGACAAAGGGAATGAAGTTCAGTTTATAGGCCAGGGATGGGTCTGCGGCAATGTTTGTCCCTAAGTATTTTATGTGTGAGTTAACCCAGCGGAAGGGGAGCGCCGACCCCAAATGGGAGGCCTCGGCCTGCGGGAGCGAGACGTTCAGGGCTTCCGACTTCTGTGCGTTGATTTTATAATTGTTAACTCTCCCAAATTTTTCGAATTCTTTTAGGAGCACGGGCATGCCAACTCGGGGATTGGTTAAGTATAATAGCAAGTCGTCAGCAAATAAGGCCATTTTGTGTTCTGTGGGGCCTATCCTGAGGCCTTTTATTGAGTCATTGCTTCGGATGGCGTTGGCTAGGGACTCCATGGTCAGAATGTATAGGAAGGGGGAGAGGGGGCACCCCTGTCTCGTTCCGTTACACACTGTAAACGGGTCAGACAGGGTCCCGTTCACTCTTATTCTAGCTGTAGGGTCTCGATACAGCGCCATGATCCACTGGAGCATCCGTGGGCCCAGACCAATTTTCCTTAATGTGGCAGAGAGGAAGGTCCAACTCACCCTGTCAAAAGCCTTCTCGGCATCTATGGCCAAGAGACATAACGGTGTGTTTGTTGATTTGGCCCTAGCTATTAGGGACATTGTTTTAATGGTGTTGTCCCTTGCCTCTCTGCCTGGGACAAAGCCGACTTGCTCCAAGTGTATCAGTCCGGGGATAAGATTCTGCAACCTGTTTGCTAGCAATTTTGCGAACATCTTAATGTCGATATTTATTAGCGAAATCGGTCTATAGCTCCCGCAGGCCGAGGGGTCCTTCCCTGGTTTGAGGATGACTGTGATGTGGGCTTGTAACGCTTGTTTGGGGAACGGATAACCTCCGTTTACTGTGTTAAATGCCTCTATTGCAAGTGGGGCGAGTTCCTCTGCAAATAATTTATAAAATCTGGCCGTAAAACCGTCCGGCCCTGGGCTTTTATTTATTTTTAAGTTTTGGATTATGTCCAGCAATTCTTGTGGGGAAAAGTCCTGTTCTAGGGTCTCCGCCTCTGTGGGCGTCAAGCCCTTTGGGGCGTGTTCGGTCAGGTAAGCTTCTATCTTCTTGCCTAGTGTTAGGGTGGAAGAATGGGACTCTGTCTGGATATTGTAGAGTTTATTGTAATAGGATTTAAATTCCTCCAATATATCTTTGGTATTGTGCACCAGGTGCCCTTTGGTTGACTGGATTTTAGGTATATAGGTGAGGGGCGACCTGGGGTGGAGGGTTCTGGCGAGATGACTCCCGCACCTATCCCCATACTCGAACGACCCTTGTCTAAGTTTGTCCCTAAAGGCCAGGGAGCGTCGATCCAAAATCTCTAGGATCTGCTGTCGTATTGAAGAGATCTCTGCTCTCAGGACCTCACTTTGTTGCCTTTTATTGGCTGACTCCCTGGTCCTCAGGGAAGCTAACAAGCGCGTCAGGGCTTCCGATCTTTCTTTTTTAATTCTGACCCCATGGGAGATCAGCAGGCCCCTTATTATGCATTTGAGCGTCTCCCATTTAATTGGCGCAGACGTTTGGTCCAACTGGTGTGTCTCTTTGAAAATTTCTATCTCTTTCTTAATTGCTGAGACACACAAAGGGTCCTTTAGCAAATTATCATTAAGTCTCCATGTCTGTTGTCTTGGTACAGATCCCCACCCCGCCAGGCCTCCGAAGACTGGGGAGTGGTCTGACCACAGCAGGTCACCATGCGAGCATGAGGGGGAGCTATCTAGAAGGCTGTGTGAGATCATGAGGTAGTCTATCCTGCTATAGGAATTGTGAGCCGCTGAGTGGAAGGTGTAATCCCGAACTTCTGGGTGTAATATTCTCCAGAGATCTACTAGTTGAAGCGTATCTAGCTTTTTTTGGAGTGTCCTAATTGCAGTTCGGGAGACGGAGGACTTACCCGATGATGAGTCCATGATGGGATCCATTACCGTGTTAAGGTCGCCACCCAGGATAATTTTCGATCCATCTGCGAAGTTGGCAAGTGCATTCAATGCTCTCAGTGCGGTGGAGACTTGGTGCTGGTTGGGGAGATAAATGTTCGCAAATGTAATTATTATGCCCAATATCTCTGCTTTAAGAAATATATACCTGCCACCTGGATCTATCAGAGAATCGATTTGCTGGTACTGGAGAGTCCTGTGCAAGGCAATGGAGACCCCTCCCGCCTTTCTCAAGGGGTCGGGGCTGTGTAGCCATGTGGGGTAGTACGCAGAGGAGCAGTTCGGCACGCTCCCCTCCCTGAAGTGGGTCTCCTGTAATAGGGCCACCATCACCTTTTTTTATGGAGGTGGTAGAGGAGCTGCCTTCTCTTCTGGGGGCTGTTAAAGGGGTTGTCCCGCGCCGAAACGGGTTTGTTTTTTTTTTCAACCCCCCCCCCGTTCGGCGCGAGACAACCCCGATGCAGGGACGTACAGAAAGCTTACCGGAGCGCTTACCTTAATCCCCGCGCTCCGGTGACTTCTATACTTACCTGTGAAGATGGCCGCCGGGAACCTCTTCCTCCGTGGACCGCAGCTCTTCTGTGCGGTCCATTGCCGATTCCAGCCTCCTGATTGGCTGGAATCGGCACGTGACGGGGCGGAGCTACACGGAGCTACACGGAGCCCCATAGAGAACAGGAGAAGACCTGGACTGCGCAAGCGCGGCTAATTTGGCCATCGGAGGGCGAAAATTAGTCGGCTCCATGGGAACGAGGACGCTAGCAACGGAGCAGGTAAGTAAAAAACTTTTTATAACTTCTGTATGGCTCATAATTAATGCACAATGTATATTACAAAGTGCATTATTATGGCCATACAAAAGTGTATAGACCCACTTGCTGCCGCGGGACAACCCCTTTAAGGCCTTTGGTGTTAAACGAGCAAAAAGTTAAGTTCGCCATTTATAGTTTGCTCAAGGGTGGGAGCGTGCCTCTCGTCTCCCCTCGTGTGGATCGGGGTAGGGAGGGGGGGGAAAGGAAAAGACACATAGGGGAAGGCCGTGGGTGAAGGGTATATGCGGGGGAGAACATACAACATGGGGATAAACTATAGCTAATGGGGGGATACTCAGGGTCCCCTCGCGTTAGCGTCCTGCCTATATCAGGCAGTAAACAACAGCTTTAGTTAGCTGTTAACCCTACGTGGGAGAGTGGGGGCCAAGGAAGGGTGAGCTCCCTCCCGCTTCCCGACCCCTTGTAGTGAAAGTTTCCCGGTTTGACAGACCGAGAATATTTGTGGTGTGAGTGGACGTTCCCAGGCCAGAACGGATCCAATCCCCCCCCCCCCCCCCTCCCCGTCAACTCAACCTAACGCTACCTTCCTCTAGGGAGGCGTCTCTTAAAGATGGGAGTAGGGGGGAGGGAAAATATGTCAGAACGACCGAGAGGAAAGTCAAAAACAGTTGTATGGCATAGAAGAGATGATTTCAGCACAGTCATTCCGCCGCTTCGCTTCTGGTGTTGCTCCCCCCTTCCTGGCGTGGTTCTTTTCGTCGACGTCTAGATCTTGTGTTCGATGGCTGCCAGGTATTCCTCGGGGGCATCACTGGGAGGGTACATGGAGAGGGCCAGTCTGGGAGTCGGACCGGGGGGAGTTCTAGTGTACCCAAGAAGTTTGGTAGATCGCCCAGCCCTCTGAAGGTTGTTGACTTGCCATTCCTGGAGGCATGCAGTTGGAAGGGGAATCCCCATCTGTATGGGATCTCTCTTTCCTGTAGGAGGGTTAATACAGGCTTCAGGGCTTTGCGTAGCTGTAAGGTTCGCCGCGAAAGATCTGGGAGAATTTGAATCGGCGCTCCCTTGAAGGATAGGTCTCTGAGCGGGCGTAGTTTTTGTAGGATTAAGTCCTTGTCTTTGAAGAAATGTATTCGACAGACCACGTCCCTGGGTCTGCTGGGATCGGAGGACTTCGGGCCTAGCGATCTGTGGATCCTGTCTATTTCTAGGGTGGCGGACTCTGGTCTTTTCAAGACTTTATTAAAGAAGGATTGTGCCCAGGCTTCAAGTTGTGATGGTTCAACTTCCTCTGTGAGGCCCCTTATACGTAGATTGTTTCGTCGATGACGATTCTCCAAGTCATCTAGATGGGTATATAGGTCTAGGATCTGCTGGGAGTGCAGGTGTAGTTCTTGATTGTGTGTCTCGAGGGTCTCCGTTATCTTCTCCTGGGCCTCCTCAACTGATTCGACTCTCTGCCCTATTTGTCGAATCTCGTATTGAAGCGACTCCACGTCTTTCTTGCGGGCAGTTTCCAGCTGTTGGAATAGCGTGTCGATATGGTTTTGTGTCGGCATTGCTCTGAGATGTTGTTTCCAATCCCAGCTGTCTTCCGCTTCTGGCGTGGGGGAGAGGTTCCCGGGTTCTCTCTGTGATGCGCGTCTGGGGTCAGTTGGTTGGCCCTCTCTATTACTGGGGTCGTCGCTGCTGTTGTGTCTTGGGGTCTGTTTGTGCGGCCCTGGACTGGGGTCCGTGAAATCAACTGCTCCTTGGGCAGTGGGCTGCCTGACTCTTCTCTGAGTTGTGTTTCTTTGCGGCTGTGGGGTGCCGTGATTTGACTGAGTCCCTATGACTGTTCCTGGGACCAGGTGGCCGCCATTTGGGGGTGCATTGGAGGCGTCTCTGGGTCCAGAGAGCTTCCCGGGAGAAGAACCGGGGGCCGTTGTGGGGCTGTGTAGCGGGGGGGTGCAGCCTGTGTGTGCTGTGGATATGCTGCCCTGATGGGGTACATGTTGTGGGGGTTCTTCCCCTAACTCCATGGGGTGTAGGAGCCCCTGGTTTGTGTGGGCTCTTGCATTTCTTCTGTTGGTGGTGGGGTCTGAGCCTGCTGCCCCTTGGGGCTTTGGGGACCCCTCTAGCATGGGGGGCTGGGTCAGGGCGCTGCACTGCTGTGCCCCGTCCTCTGTTTCAGCTGTTACTGTGCGGCTCTGAGGGGGAGGATGCGGGGGGGCCGCCTGGCCTCCGGCATATTCGGCCTCTGCATTGTTTGCGGCGTCCCCCTCCCTTATGGCTGTTCCGTCCGCCCCACTCACCGCTCCCGCCGCCGCGGGTGTTGAGGTCCGTTCCCGGTTGACTGCTGCTCCTCTCCCTCTGCTTGCGCTGCTGACTGCTGATGTCTGCGGCTCTCTTCCTTCCTGCTTCTCCCCGCTGGCTCCGGCGGCTCCTCCGCGGCGCCTGGTGTCGGGTGTGTGTGGAGTTGCGTGCCCGCTGTCCCCGCTTGCCTTGTTCTGGGGATCCCCTTCTTCCGGCCGCTCCTGCTCCGTATCGGAGCTCGTCTGCCTTGCAGGATGCACTGTGGGCGCCATGTTGGGTGCGGCTGCGCGGGGCTCCTCTCCCTCCGTTCTCCTCAGGAAGGCTGTTATTCTTCTCCCCGAGTCGTCCGGAGAAGTCCTCAGGGTTCCTCTTTTCTTCCCTCTTGCCATTCCGGTAAGCAATCTGGCCTGGGTCATCCACATTCAATTATGTAGGGGTCCGTTGCGGGAGCCGGTCTGAGGTGCGACTTACTCCTGCATTAGCCGGCCACGCCCCCCGACTTGCTTTAGGCATTGAAAGAGTTAACCGCCCGGCTGGAGGTGCAGACCACCATCGTAAATTGCTCAACCAGGACAGTTACTGGATGTTCATTCTAAAAGCTTGTTCTCCCCAAGGTCTTCACCAAACAGGGCTGGGGCCTGATTGATCCAGCCAGCCAATCCCCCAGGTCTGCTGCTCATATATACCAGCTAGAGGCTGCTGGGCTTTCCTCTGTTTGTTCAGTGTGAACAGCGTCATGTTCCTGTGAGCCTGCGCAGGGTGCCGGATGTGTGGGGTGAACAGTCCTGTTCAGGGTGCATGGTGTTCGGTGTTGTATGTAAATCCCTGGCCTGTTGGTGTCAGCTGTGTTCAGTCCTGCTGTGTTTTGTTTGTCATCGTTTGCATACAGCACTGAACACCATGCACCCTGAACAGGACTGTCCGCACCTCATGTCCGGCACGCTGCATCGACACGCAGGAACATGACGCTGTTCACACTGAACAAACAGAGGAAAGCCCGGCAGCCACAGCAGAGGAGCTGGTATATATGAGCAGCAGACCGGTGGTGATTGGCTGGCTGTGGAAATCCACACCCAGCCAGCTCAATCAACCCCCACCTGTGGAGCTGCGCTGTTGGAAACCCATGTAGCACAACAGATCCCAGCAGTACACCCTAACTACACTTTGGTATGGACAGCACATGGAACAGCACATAGACATACATGGACAGCACATATACAGCGCATAAACACCTAGACAGCACATGGACAGCGCATGGACAGTACACAGACATCCGAGTGCTGTCTGGTTTATTTGCATCGACATATAACTAAATAAGCGAGCCTCGTCCACAGAACGCTACAGAATAACGCCGGCCATGAGGTATTTCGTGCAATCCATGTGTCTATTTGAAAACCCAGAAGTGTCTTCCATATTGAGTAATATGGGGCCGTATGGTGACCGTGTCTTGTCCGGTTTTTATTCGGACACCACACGGCCGGTGCTGACAGCGGCTGTAGGTGATGTATTGTGGGGTTTATGCAGATTGGCCTTGTTTTAGGGCTTTTACAATAGGATTTCCTCCTGTAAAAGTTGCATCTCACCGCAGAAAAACGCGTTTTTGTGCAATGTGATGCAACATCAAGGAAGGTTCAATAGGGAAATATGGGCTACAAAACAGCGCAAATCACAGCAATATTCAGCTTGCTACGTTTTTTTTCCTCCCAATGTAGCAGCCTACAAAACCTCGCTAATATGAAGGAACCCATTGGAAAGCATGGGCTTCACATACATGTGATTTGTAGCGCCGGCACATCGCTAGAAAATTGCGTGATTTTGTTGCCTGTGTGAAACCGGCCTTATGCACAAGTATCTTAAGATCTGTTTGGTTGAGGTCTGGACTTTGGTTGAACCATTGCAGCACCTGTTATTTTTCAGCGTTCTGATGCAGGTTTGCTGGGTGTTCGGGGGGGTTGTTCTGTATCATCGCCCAGTATTACCCAAGCTGTAACTTTTGGACAGATGGCCTCACTATTGACACTAGAATACTTTAGTACACCGAGGAGTTCATGATCAACTCACTGACTGCTAGGTGTCCAGGTCCTGTGGCTGCAAAACCACCGCAGATCATCCCCCTCCACGTCCACGAGGGATTAGGGCTGATGTGCTGCCTTTGGTTTTCACCAGACGTGCCGCTGGGTGTTATGGCCAAATCTTTGTTTTTTTCCCATGTGTGAATGTACTGGGCTGAGTTCTACTGCTGTAACAAGTCACTGGGCAGTTCTGATGTGGCCATGCCGCTATCGTCCTGCTGTCTACATGCAGTATACAGGCAGTCAGTCTATTTGGGAAATATATACAGAGAGGTGTATGCTGAAAATATTGCGCTAATGGTGCCATCCAACTGAAGGCTGGCACTGGCAGCCAGAAGTGATCCTAAGACTGACGACCCACTACAGTTTTTTTCACTGCCAAATTCACAGCTTTTTTTTTTTCTGCATAGGTCTATGGGCTACGGGACTTGTAAAGCTAAAATCGCGATCGCGCAAAATCGTGATTTCGTGGTAAACGCGATTTTGCGCGATCACGATTTTAACATTACAAGTCCCATAGACCCCTGCAGGGAAAAAAAAAACGTTGCGAATTTCGCAGTGAAAAAAAACTGTAGTGGGTCGTCACCCTAAGGTTCACAAATCAGGATTTCACCAGTTAGGCAATCGGGGTATCGTTATTCTTTAAGCCTATTTTTTATTATCTTGCTCTGAATCGTAAAATCCTGTTTTTGTACAATTGTGTCAAAGTCTTTTGAAGAAATATATATAGTTTTACCATTTCCGAAAAAGATAGCTTTTATAAAATATGCTGTTTGTCTCTGCTGATTTTTAAAAAGTTTTAGCGGTAATCTAATTGCTGTGCTGATTTAGTACAAGATCTAAGTATTCTATGTCTTCTGATGAGATCGTACCAAAAAAAATAGCTTAAAATAGCATTGAAATAGCGTTAGTATTCTTGGAATGTGATTGGCCCATCCAAAATAAAAATTAAATAATCTATGTATGGCAAAAACTGTTCCCCTCCCACGTGTGGTCTGATTGACCAAGTACGGAAAGAAAAAAGGTGCCCGCGGTGTGTGTGGCTGTGCATGGGGGAAAAAAACGTTACCCGCGATGCGATTGACAATGTAAGGCAAAAAACAAAAAGATGCCTATAGTGTGATTGGCTGTGTGTGATAAAAAAATGTGCTCACAGTGCGATTGGCCGTGTGTGGCAAAAATAAAAATATTCCTGCAGTGCAATTGGTTGTGTAGGGCAAAAAACAAAAAGAGGCCCGCAGTGCGATTGGCCGTGTGCGGCAAAAAAAAAAACGATGCCCATAGTGCGATAGACTATATGTGGAGAAAGCAGAGATTCCTGCAATGCGATTGGTTGTGTGTGGCAAAAAACCAAAAAAAGGTGCCCGCAGTGCGGTTAGTAATGTGTGCCAAGAATAAAAAGATGCCCACAGTGCTATTGACTGTATGTCGGGAAAGCAAAGAGATTCCTGCAGTGCAATTGGTTGTGTGTGGCAAAAAAACCGTGCCTGTGGTGCGATTGGCATTGTGAGGGAAAAAAAACAAAAAGAGGTGCCCGCAGTGCGATTGGCTGTGTGGCAAAAAAAACAACAACAAAAAAATGCCCACAGTGTGATTGACTGTATGTGGAGAAAGCAAAAAGATTCCTACAGTGCAATTGGTTGTGTGTGGCAAAAAAAGCGTGCCTGTGGTGCGATTGGCATTGTGAGGGAAAAAAAACAAAAAGAGGTGCCCGCAGTGCGATTGGCTGTGTGGCAAAAAAAACAACAACAAAAAAATGCCCACAGTGTGATTGACTGTATGTGGAGAAAGCAAAAAGATTCCTACAGTGCAATTGGTTGTGTGTGGCGAAAAAAGTGTTCCTGTGGTGCGCTTGGCACTGTGAGGCAAAAAAAAAAAAAAAAGATGCCCACAGTGCGATTGACGGTATGTGAAGAAAGCAAAGAGATTCCTGCAGTGTGATTGGTTGTGTGTGGCAAAAAAAAGGGTGTCTGTGGTGCGATTGGCACTGTGAGGCAAAAAAACAAAGAAAGGTGCCCGTAGTGCGATTGGCTGTGTGCGGCAAAAAAAAAAAAGATGCCCACAGTGCGATGGACTGTATGTGGAGAAAGCAAAGAGATTCCTGCAGTGTAATTGGTTGTGTGGCAAAAAAGGGTGCCTGTGGTGCGATTGGCCGTGTGTGACAAAAAAGGAAAAAAAGATGCCCACAGTGCGATTGACTGTATGTGGAGAAAGCAAAGAGATTCCTGCAGTGCGATTGGTTGTGTGTGGCAAGAATGGGTGCCCGCAGTGCGATGGGCTGCGTGGCCAAAAAATGGTGCCCGCGGTGCGATTGGCCGTGTGTGACAAAAATGAAAAAAATAATGTCCATAATGCGATTGACTGTATGTGGGGAAAACAAAGAGATTCCTGCAGTGCGATTGGCTGTGTGTGGCAAGAATGGGTGCCTGTGGTGCGATTGGCTGCGTGGCCAAAAAATGGTGCCTGCGGTGCGATTGGCCGTGTGTGACAAAAATGAAAAAAAAAATGCCCACAATGCGATTGACTGTATGTGGAGAAAACAAAGAGATTCCTGCAGTGCGATTGGCTGTGTGTGGCAAGAATGGGTGCCTGTTGTGCGATTGGCATTGTGAGGCAAAAAAAATAAATAAAAGGTGCCCGCAGTGCGATTGGCTGCGTGGCCAAAAAATGGTGCCCGCAGTGCGGGTGGCCGTGTGTGACAAAAAAGAAAAAAAAATGCCCGCAGTGCGATTGACTGTATGTGGAGAAAGCAAAGAGATTCCTGCAGTGCAATTGGTTGTGTGTGGCAAAAAAACGTGCCTGTGGTGCGATTGGGATTGTGAGGCAAAAATACAAGAAAACGTGCCCGCAGTGCGATTGGCCATGTGTGACAAAAAGAAAAAAAAAATGATGCCCACAGTGCGATTGACTGTATGTTGAAAAAGCAAAGAGATTCTTACAGTGCGATTAGTTGTGTGTGGCAAAAATGCGTGCCTGTGGTGTGATTGGCAGTGTGTGGCAAAAAAAAAAAAAAAAAGCTGCCCGCAGTGCGATTGGCTGTGTGTGGCAAAAAACAAAAAATGCCCACAGTGTGATTGACTGTATGTGGAGAAAACAAAGCGATTGGCTGTGTGTGGCAAGAATGGGTGCCTGTGGTGCGATTGGCATTGTGAGGCAAAAAAAAAATAAAAGGTGCCCGCAGTGCGATTGGCTGCGTGGCCAAAAAATGGTGCCCACAGTGCGGGTGGCTGTTTGAGACAAAAAAGAAAAAAAAATGCCCACAATGCGATTGACTGTATGTGGAGAAAGCAAAGAGATTCCTGCAGTGCAATTGGTTGTGTGTGGCAAGAATGGGTGCCTGTGGTGCGATTGGCAGTGTGAGGCAAAAAAAACAAGAAAATGTGCCCGCAGTGCAATTGGTTGCATGGCCAAAAATAGTGCCCGTGGTGCGATTGCCTGTTTGTGACAAAAAAGAAAAAAAAGATGCCCACAGTGCAATTGACTGTATGTGGAAAAAGCAAAGAGATTCCTGAAGTGCGATTGGTTGTGTGTGGCAAAAAAAGCGTGCCTGTGGTGCGATTGGCACTGTGAGGCAAAAAAAACAAAAAAACTTCCCCACAGTGCAATTGGTTGTGTGTGGAGAAAACAAAGATTCCTGCAGTGCAATTGGTTGTGTGTGGCAAGAATGAGTGCTTGTGGTGCGATTGGCAGTGTGAGGCAAAAAAAGCAAAAAAAAGATGCCCACAGTGCGATTGACTGTATGTGGAGAAAGCTAAGAGATTCCTGCAGTGCGATTGGTTGTGTGTGGCAAAAAAAAGGGTGCCTGTGGTGCGATTGGCATTGTGAGGCAAAAAAACAAAGAAAGGTGCCCGTAGTGCGATAGGCTGTGTGTGGCAAGAATGGGTGCCTGTCGTGCGATTGGCACTGTGAGGCAAAGAAACAAAGAAAGGTGCCCGTAGTGCCATTGGCTGTGTGTGGCAAAAAACAAACAATACGATGCCCACAGTGCGATTGACTGTATGTGGAGAAAACAAAGAGATTCCTGCAGTGCAATTGGTTGTGTGGCAAAAAAGGGTGCCTGTGCTGCGATTGGCAGTGTGAGGGAAAAAAAAAAAGATGCCCATAGTGCGATTGACTGTATGTGGAGAAAGCAAAGAGATTCTTGCAGTGCAATTCGTTGTGTGGCAAAAAAAGGGTGCCTGTGGTGCGATTGGCATTGTGAGGCAAAAAAAAAAACGAAAACGTGCCCACAGTGCGATTGGCTATGTGTGGCAAAAAACAAACAAAAAGATGCCCACAGTGCGATTAACTGTATGTGGAGAAAGCAAAGAGATTCCTGCAGTGTGATTGGTTGTGTGGCAAGAATGGGTGCCTGTGGTGCGATTGGCATTGTGAGGCAAAAAAACAAGAAAACGTGCCCGCAGTGCGATTGGCTGCGTGGCCAAAAAATGGTGCCCGCGGTGCGATTGGCCGTGTGTGACAAAAAAGAAAAAAAAGATGCCCACAGTGCGATTGACTGTATGTGGAGAAAGCAAAGAGATTCCTGCAGTGCGATTGGTTGTGTGTGGCAAAAAAAGCGTGCCTGTGGTGCGATTGGCGGTGTGAGGCAAAAAAACAAAAAAATGTGCCCGCAGTGCGATTGGCTGTGTGTGGCAAAAACAGAAAAAAAATGCCCGCAGTGCGATTGACTGTATGTGGAGAAAGCAAAGAGATTCCTGCAGTGCAATTGGTTGTGTGTGGCAAAAAAACGTGCCTGTGGTGCAATTGGGATTGTGAGGCAAAAATACAAGAAAACGTGCCCGCAGTGCGATTGGCCATGTGTGACAAAAAGAAAAAAAAATGATGCCCACAGTGCGATTGACTGTATGTGGAGAAAAAGCGATTGGCTGTGTGTGGCAAGAATGGGTGCCTGTGGTGCGATTGGCATTGTGAGGCAAAAAAATAAATAAAAGGTGCCCGCAGTGCGATTGGCTGCGTGGCCAAAAAATGGTGCCCGCAGTGCGGGTGGCCGTGTGTGACAAAAAAGAAAAAAAAATGCCCACAATGCGATTGACTGTATGTAGAGAAAGCAAAGAGATTCTTACAGTGCGATTAGTTGTGTGTGGCAAAAATGCGTGCCTGTGGTGTGATTGGCAGTGTGTGGCAAAAAAAAAAATCCTGCCCGCAGTGCGATTGGCTGTGTGTGGCAAAAAACAAAAGATGCCCACAGTGTGATTGACTGTATGTGGAGAAAACAAAGCGATTGGCTGTGTGTGGCAAGAATGGGTGCCTGTGGTGCGATTGGCATTGTGAGGCAAAAAAATAAATAAAAGGTGCCCGCAGTGCGATTGGCTGCGTGGCCAAAAAATGGTGCCCGCAGTGCGGGTGGCCGTGTGTGACAAAAAAGAAAAAAAAATGCCCACAATGCGATTGACTGTATGTAGAGAAAGCAAAGAGATTCTTACAGTGCGATTAGTTGTGTGTGGCAAAAATGCGTGCCTGTGGTGTGATTGACAGTGTGTGGCAAAAAAAAAAATCCTGCCCGCAGTGCGATTGGCTGTGTGTGGCAAAAAACAAGAGATGCCCACAGTGTGATTGACTGTATGTGGAGAAAACAAAGCGATTGGCTGTGTGTGGCAAGAATGGGTGCCTGTGGTGCGATTAACATTGTGAGGCAAAAAAAAAAATAAAAGGTGCCCGCAGTGCGATTGGCTGCGTGGCCAACAAATGGTGCCCGCAATGCGGGTGGCCGTGTGTGACAAAAAAGAAAAAAAAATGCCCACAATGCGATTGACTGTATGTAGAGAAAGCAAAGAGATTCCTGCAGTGCGATTGGTTGTGTGTGGCCAAAAAACAAAAAAAAAAAAGATGCCCACAGTGCGATTGACTGTATGTAGAGAAAGCAAAGAGATTCCTGAAGTGCGATTGGTTGTGTGTGGCAAAAAAAGCGTGCCTGTGGTGCGATTGGCATTGTGAGGCAAAAAAAAAACCGAAAACGTGCCCACAGTGCGATTGGCTGTGTGTGGCAAAAAACAAACAAAAAGATGCCCACAGTGCGATTGACTGTATGTGGAGAAAGCAAAGAGATTCCTGCAGTGCGATTGGTTGTGTGTGGCAAAAAAAGCGTGCCTGTGGTGCGATTGGCGGTGTGAGGCAAAAAATCAAAAAAATGTGCCCGCAGTGCGATTGGCTGTGTGTGGCAAAAACAGAAAAAAAATGCCCGCAGTGCGATTGACTGTATGTGGAGAAAGCAAAGAGATTCCTGCAGTGCAATTGGTTGTGTGTGGCAAAAAAACGTGCCTGTGGTGCAATTGGGATTGTGAGGCAAAAATACAAGAAAACGTGCCCGCAGTGCGATTGGCCATGTGTGACAAAAAGAAAAAAAAAATGATGCCCACAGTGCGATTGACTGTATGTTGAAAAAGCAAAGAGATTCTTACAGTGCGATTAGTTGTGTGTGGCAAAAATGCGTGCCTGTGGTGTGATTGGCAGTATGTGGCAAAAAAAAATAAAAAAATCCTGCCCGCAGTGCGATTGGCTGTGTGTGGCAAAAAACAAAAGATGCCCACAGTGTGATTGACTGTATGTGGAGAAAAAGCGATTGGCTGTGTGTGGAAAGAATGGGTGCCTGTGGTGCGATTGGCATTGTGAGGCAAAAAAATAAATAAAAGGTGCCCGCAGTGCGATTGGCTGCGTGGCCCAAAAATGGAGCCCGCAGTGCCGGTGGCCGTGTGTGACAAAAAAGAAAAAAAAATGCCCACAATGCGATTGACTGTATGTAGAGAAAGCAAAGAGATTCTTACAGTGCGATTAGTTGTGTGTGGCAAAAATGCGTGCCTGTGGTGTGATTGGCAGTGTGTGGCAAAAAAAAATAAAAAATCCTGCCCGCAGTGCGATTGGCTGTGTGTGGCAAAAAACAAGAGATGCCCACAGTGTGATTGACTGTATGTGGAGAAAACAAAGCGATTGGCTGTGTGTGGCAAGAATGGGTGCCTGTGGTGCGATTGGCATTGTGAGGAAAAAATAAAAATAAAAGGTGCCCGCAGTGCGGGTGGCCGTGTGTGACAAAAAAGAAAAAAAAATGCCCACAACGCGATTGACTGTATGTAGAGAAAGCAAAGAGATTCCTGCAGTGCGATTGGTTGTGTGTGGCCAAAAAACAAAAAAAAAAAGATGCCCACAGTGCGATTGACTGTATGTGGAGAAAGCAAAGAGATTCCTGCAGTGCAATTGGCTGTGTGTGGCAAGAATGGGTGCCTGTGGTGCGATTGGCAGTGTGAGGCAAAAAAACAAGAAAATGTGCCCGGAGTGCGATTGGCTGCATGGCCAAAAATGGTGCCCATGGTGCGATTGCCTGTTTGTGACACAAAAGAAAAAAAAGATGCCCACAGTGCGATTGACTGTATGTGGAGAAAGCAAAGAGATTCCTGAAGTGCGATTGGTGTTGTGTGGCAAAAAAAGCGTGCCTGTGGTGCGATTGGCACTGTGAGGCAAAAAAAAAAAAAAAACCTCCCCACAGTGCGATTGGCTGTGTGTGGAGAAAACAAAGATTCCTGCAGTGCAATTGGTTGTGTGTGGCAAGAATGAGTGCTTGTGGTGCGATTGGCAGTGTGAGGCAAAAAAGCAAAAAAATGTGCCCGCAGTGCGATTGGCTGTGTGTGGCAAAAAAAGTGTGCCTGTGGTGCGATTGGCATTGTGAGGCAAAAAAACAAAGAAAGGTGCCCGTAGTGCGATTGGCTGTGTGTGGCAAGAATGGGTGCCTGTCGTGCGATTGGCACTGTGAGGCAAAGAAACAAAGAAAGGTGCCCGTAGTGCCATTGGCTGTGTGTGGCAAAAAACAAACAATACGATGCCCACAGTGCGATTGACTGTATGTGGAGAAAACAAAGAGATTCCTGCAGTGCAATTGGTTGTGTGGCAAAAAAGGGTGCCTGTGCTGCGATTGGCAGTGTGAGGGAAAAAAAAAAAGATGCCCATAGTGCGATGGACTGTATGTGGAGAAAGCAAAGAGATTCTTGCAGTGCAATTCGTTGTGTGGCAAAAAAAAGGGTGCCTGTGGTGCGATTGGCATTGTGAGGCAAAAAAAAAAACGAAAACGTGCCCACAGTGCGATTGGCTGTGTGTGGCAAAAAACAAACAAAAAGATGCCCACAGTGCGATTGACTGTATGTGGAGAAAGCAAAGAGATTCCTGCAGTGTGATTGGTTGTGTGGCAAGAATGGGTGCCTGTGGTGCGATTGGCATTGTGAGGCAAAAAAACAAGAAAACGTGCCCGCAGTGCGATTGGCTGCGTGGCCAAAAAATGGTGCCCGCGGTGCGATTGGCCGTGTGTGACAAAAAAGAAAAAAAAGATGCCCACAGTGCGATTGACTGTATGTGGAGAAAGCAAAGAGATTCCTGCAGTGCAATTGGTTGTGTGTGGCAAAAAAACGTGCCTGTGGTGCAATTGGGATTGTGAGGCAAAAATACAAGAAAACGTGCCCGCAGTGCGATTGGCCATGTGTGACAAAAAGAAAAAAAAAATGATGCCCACAGTGCGATTGACTGTATGTTGAAAAAGCAAAGAGATTCTTACAGTGCGATTAGTTGTGTGTGGCAAAAATGCGTGCCTGTGGTGTGATTGGCAGTATGTGGCAAAAAAAAAAAAAAAAATCCTGCCCGCAGTGCGATTGGCTGTGTGTGGCAAAAAACAAAAGATGCCCACAGTGTGATTGACTGTATGTGGAGAAAAAGCGATTGGCTGTGTGTGGAAAGAATGGGTGCCTGTGGTGCGATTGGCATTGTGAGGCAAAAAAAAAAATAAAAGGTGCCCGCAGTGCGATTGGCTGCGTGGCCAAAAAATGGTGCCCGCAGTGCGGGTGGCCGTGTGTGACAAAAAAGAAAAAAAAATCCACACAATGCGATTGACTGTATGTAGAGAAAGCAAAGAGATTCTTACAGTGCGATTAGTTGTGTGTGGCAAAAATGCGTGCCTGTGGTGTGATTGGCAGTGTGTGGCAAAAAAACAAAAAAATGTGCCCGCAGTGCGATTGACTGTATGTGGAGAAAACAAAGAGATTCCTGAAGTGCAATTGGTTGTGTGGCAAAAAAAGGTGCCTGTGGTGCGATTGGCATTGTGAGGCAAAAAAACAAAAAAATGTGCCCGCAGTGCGATTGGCTGTGTGTGGAGAAAACAAAGATTCCTGCAATGCAATTGGTTGTGTGTGGCAAGAATGGGTGCTTGTGGTGCGATTGGCAGTGTGAGGCAAAAAAAACAAAAAAACCTCCCCACAGTGCGATTGGCTGTGTGTGGAGAAAACAAAGATTCCTGCAATGCAATTGGTTGTGTGTGGCAAGAATGGGTGCTTGTGGTGCGATTGGCAGTGTGAGGCAAAAAAGCAAAAAAATGTGCCCGCAGTGCGATTGGCTGTGTGTGGCAAAAAAAAGATGCCCACAGTGCGATTGACTGTATGTGGAGAAAGCTAAGAGATTCCTGCAGTGCGATTGGTTGTGTGTGGCAAAAAAAGTGTGCCTGTGGTGCGATTGGCATTGTGAGGCAAAAAAACAAAGAAAGGTGCCCGTAGTGCCATTGGCTGTGTGTGGCAAAAAACAAACAATACGATGCCCACAGTGCGATTGACTGTATGTGGAGAAAACAAAGAGATTCCTGCAGTGCAATCGGTTGTGTGGCAAAAAAGGGTGCCTGTGCTGCGATTGGCAGTGTGAGGGGAAAAAAAAAAGATGCCCATAGTGCGATGGACTGTATGTGGAGAAAGCAAAAAGATTCCTGCAGTGCAATTCGTTGTGTGGCAAAAAAAGTGTGCCTGTGGTGCGATTGGCATTGTGAGGCAAAAAAAAAAAGATGCCCATAGTGCGATGGACTGTATGTGGAGAAAGCAAAGAGATTCCTGCAGTGCAATTCGTTGTGTGGCAAAAAAAGTGTGCCTGTGGTGTGATTGGCATTGTGAGGCAAAAAAAAAAAAGAAAATGTGCCCACAGTGCGATTGGCTGTGTGTGGCAAAAAACAAACAAAAAGATGCCCACAGTGCGATTGACTGTATGTGGAGAAAGCAAAGAGATTCCTGCAGTTTGATTGGTTGTGTGGCAAGAATGGGTGCCTGTGGTGCGATTGGCATTGTGAGGCAAAAAAACAAGAAAACGTGCCCGCAGTGCGATTGGCTGCGTGGCCAAAAAATGGTGCCCGCGGTGCGATTGGCCGTGTGTGACAAAAAAGAAAAAAAAGATGCCCACAGTGCGATTGACTGTATGTGGAGAAAGCAAAGAGATTCCTGCAGTGCGATTGGTTGTGTGTGGCAAAAAAAGCGTGCCTGTGGTGCGATTGGCGGTGTGAGGCAAAAAAACAAAAAAATGTGCCCGCAGTGCGATTGGCTGTGTGTGGCAAAAACAGAAAAAAAATGCCCGCAGTGCGATTGACTGTATGTGGAGAAAGCAAAGAGATTCCTGCAGTGCAATTGGTTGTGTGTGGCAAAAAAACGTGCCTGTGGTGCAATTGGGATTGTGAGGCAAAAATACAAGAAAACGTGCCCGCAGTGCGATTGGCCATGTGTGACAAAAAGAAAAAAAAAATGATGCCCACAGTGCGATTGACTGTATGTTGAAAAAGCAAAGAGATTCTTACA